>NC_056730.1:410890847-410906260 GCF_019279795.1 Protopterus annectens | reverse complement strand
GGGAATTTGCTTGAGGCTTGCAGAATGGGAGTGCCTGTGTTTGTTTGACACGTTTGGGCCCACCATAGAAATTCCTTTTGCAAACATGGGATTATTGGTATTATTGTTTCCAAACTGTGACTGTGTTGAGACCATAGGTTTTTTAGGTACCATTGAAGTTTCCTCATATGCAGCTTTGCACATGGGATTAAAAGAATGCAAGATGCCATGAATCCCA
Organism: Protopterus annectens; assembly: GCF_019279795.1. NCBI lineage: Eukaryota > Metazoa > Chordata > Ceratodontiformes > Protopteridae > Protopterus > Protopterus annectens. The sequence continues at coordinate 410,906,043 of NC_056730.1, read as the reverse complement.
GAGCCTGCAGGATTTTCCTTGCAGTAAGCCTGGTACTTTTTGCTAGTATTTTGAAGTACTGAAATAGTTGCCCCTGTTTCTCTGGCGTAAGGTAGGCCATCTGGGTGTTTGTGTCCAAATTGGCACCCAGGAAAGTTATTTTCTGAGATGGTGTTTGCCTTGATTTCTCTTTGTTGATTGTGTATCCCAGAGAATGCAGTACCCGTGTCACATATGCCAGATGTTCCAGAAGTATGTGCTTGCTGTCCGCTTGGATCAGGCAGTCGTCCAGATAAGGGTAAATTTGTATCCCTTGAAGTCTGCAGTAGGCAATCACTGATGCCAGGCACTTTGTGAATACTCTGGGTGCAGTAGATAAGCCAAAGGGCAATGCAGAGAATTGACAGTGGATTGAACCTGCAAGAAATCTGAGGTATCTTCTGCAACTTTGTCTGATTGGGACATGCAGGTATGCCTCCTTGAGGTCCAATGTTACCAGCCAAAACTCCTTGCCCAGCATGGGAAGAAGTTGCTGTAATGTGAACATCTTGAATTTTGGTACGAGTAAAAATGTGTTTAGGATGGATAAGTCCAAAATGGGTCTCCAGTCGGTTCCTTTCCTTGGTACCAGAAAAAGTCTTGAATAAAAACCTTGACCTTGTTCGTGAGTTGGTACCTCTTGAATAGCTCTCATGCTTATGAGCTTTGAAATTTGTAGTTGTGCCTCTGCCCTTTGATTCTGTGGCAGGTTTGGCATGCCTCTCATTTTTGGAAGTGTGTGAAATTGAAATTTGCAACCTCTGTTTATAATGTCCAGGATCCATTTGTCTGTTGTGACAATATGCCAATTGTCTGCAAATAATGCTAGTTTTCCTCCCAAAGGTGCTGCCAGCTGAGACGGGCTTGGCATGGAAATGAGTGAGTCATTGGGTTTGTTTCCTGTATTGTTGGGCACTGTCCTCGCCACCTCTTGGTGCTGGAGTTTGCCATTGTCGGCCTCTATATGATCCTTGTGATTGCCCTCTGCCCCTTGTGCTTCTGTATCTACCTCTCTGGGGCTTGTCAGTGGCTGGAAAGGACCAGTTTTTTGAAGGCCAATTTCTGCTAAAACGTGGTGGTTGGACCTGTAAAAAGGCTTTGACAGTTTGCATAGATTTGGCTTTTTCTTCCATTTTCCGTAGTATCTCCTCAGCATTAGTACCAAACAGCACATCCTTTTGTAAAGGAGCATCTAGAAGTTTAGCTTTCACATGATCCGGCAAGTTTTGTTCTCTAAGCCAGGCATGTCTGCGAATGACTGATTCTGTAGCAGCCGCTCTACTTGAGGCCTCTAGGGCATCATAACCACATTGTAAAGTGTGTTTACCCACTTGGCTCTGCACTATGCATCATATCCTGCAACTCCTTCAAATCTGGTTGTTCAGGTTGAGACATTTTATTCCTTAATTATGATAACAGGAACTGTTGATATTTAAGCATATGAAACTAACAATTTAAGGCCCTCATGGCTAGGGTAGCCGAGGTATATACCTTTTTTCCCCACCTTTCTAAAGATCTAGACACCCTTTCTGCAGGAAGTGGATTCTTGGCAGTGGAGGCCTTCAATCCCTTGGGGCCTTGTGAAATGGTTTCCGGGTCAGCATTATGGCTTTTGAAGAGAAATTGGTGAGAGTTAGGTACTCTGTAGTACTTATCAGGTTTGACTGGCGCAGGAGGCAGGGAATCCGGGTTGAGGCAAGCCTCCGAATAAACATCATCAAGTATGTCCAAAACAGGGGGTATCGCCAGAGGCCTGTGTTGAGGTAACAAAAGAAATTCCCTAAGTCTTTTCTTGGAATCTGAAAAGTCTTGGCCTTCCCAATGGAAGTGTTCCCTCAAGGTGTGCAAGGTTTCCCCAAAGGAAAAATCCTCAGGAGGAGAGACAGAAGGAATGGACTGCTCTGCATCCGAATCCTCAAAAGGGGAGTAAGAATGTTCCTCTACATCAGAATGTTCTGATAAAATGGATCCCTGATCAGAAGAGGGAGAATCTTCCTCCACTCTGGGTCCCTTGTCTGGAGGGGGTTGAGAACCTCTGATAAGAGTAATTAAATCCTCAGCCATTTTAAGCATCTGCTTTTTAGGCATGGGACCTGGAGATGGGCCCTGTGCAATAGGCCTCTTGGGATGCCTGGCTGCTTTGGATTTAGTAAAGGCCTTAATAGAAAAAGAAGATGAGGGTCTAAAGACACCATGGGTGGAGGTGGACCTGTCCACATTAGTAGGCTCAACATTAGCAAAGGCTTCGGTGGTAGTAGTCTGAGAAAGGGCCGAGGACCCAGCGGTCTCGGGTACAGAGGACACCGCCAAAGGAGTGTCGTCGGTAGTCATGGACTGCACAGGCGTCTCACTGAGAACCGGACCACGTGTAGCCTGTTTTGGCGTGGTGTCGGCGGGGACCGCAGGCCTCGCGTGTCGGTCCTTATCCTTGCGTTTTTAACAAAACGGTAGTCGGAGTGTCCGACGACATTTTATAATCAAAAGCTTTACCAAAATAGTGTTGGGCTTAACTCACCGGCGCCTTAATAGTGCGTTTATTGAAGGTAGCGCCAGCGACAGCCCGAGACGTCGTGGTCTGGGCCTAAACAAGGTATGCAGAGGGAATGGAAATCCTTATGCGGTATTTGCTTCCCACAAGAAATACAATTATTAACTTTTTCTGACATCGGTCTGAGGCAAGAAAAGTTTCAACGGGTACTTAGCTTTAATGAAGACTTCGGTTCCAAAAATTTTCGTAATTCAGGAGCTGGCCAATCGCACTTGCGAACTGCTTCTGCTTCGGGCACCGCGCGGCAAAAAGACTGAAGAACATGGCGTCGGCTGTCTTATATACTCTGGCCTCACTGACGCCAGAAGAGAAAGTTTACGACAACCGACGCCGGACCAAGACTTTGGAATTCGGCCGACCGAGGGACCGCCTGACGGCAGAAAACCCATCTGTGATTACTGCAGCTGTATGCACGATGAACATTGTTGTAGAATTAGATGGGCTGCTGGATGCTCAAGAACCAGCAAGCGAGAGACCTGTTCCCGAATAATTTGAACTCTGTGTAGGGGCATACTGCAGTCTCTGACAGTGTCCACTTGAAACCCGATAAACTCTAGGTTCTGGCATGGAGAAAGATTGGATTTGGGCAGAGTAATGTGATGCCAAGATCCTCAAAGAGGTTGAGGGTATAACTAGTGGCCATTGACAGTTGATGCCTTGTGAGTGCTTTAATGCCGTGTGGGGGCTGTGAGAAGCCAATCGTCCAGGTACAAAAGACCTGGAATCCTTGCAGCCGAGATGAACTGCCATACGTTTGGTAAAACACCTGGGGGGTGTGGTAAGTCCAAAGGGCAGGGCTGTGAACTGGTCCCTAACTGAAACCATAGGTGTCTTTTGGAGCATCTGTTGATTTTGATGAGCTAGTAAGCATCCTTGAGATCCACTGAGCACATCCAATAGTTCTTGCGTAAGACAGGCAGAATGGACTGAACAGTGGCCATCCGGAACCCGGACTTCTGGATTGACAGACTGAGTCTGCTGAGGTCCAAAACTGGACACGTCACTGGTCTTAAGGCACCAAAAAGAAATGAGATGAAGTTATGGACCCTCACGATCCTGCTGGGACCTCCTGGATGGCTCTTTTTAAAAGAGGGTCTTGAAACTGGAGATGGGCCAATTAATTCCCTTTGGCAGGGTGGAACATCCGGGAGAGATTTTGAAACCAGGAGGACTGGAAAAAAAAAAAAAGGAATGAAGTAACCCCTGTAAATAATCTTTAACACCCACTGATCTGAGAAGACATCTGTCCAGGCTACTTAAAGGGAGAAACGCCCCTAGACCGCCTCCAGGGCAGGGCCGGGCAACACTTCTCCAAGAATGGTTTCCTAATTCTGCGGACCCCATCTGTCTCCGAGGCGGTGTCTACCATGAAATCCTCTGCCCCAGCTTGGGAAGAGGATTCTTGGGAGGGTCTACATCACACGATTGAATGTTTAGGTGATCGAACACCTAAACATCAAACTTGTAATATCGAAAGCAAAAACAGGGCGAATGGCCAAGGAAAATCTTTCCATGCATTAAATCGACCGTTCGCTGTTTTTTTTGCTTTCCATATTACAAGTTCGATGTTTAGGTGTTCAATCACCTAAACATTAGATCTTGTAATACAGACCTTCTTGGGGAACATCTTGGAAGGAAGACTGGTTCCTGCGGAACCAAAGTTTCTCACTACCTCTCTGAGTCTCGGAAAAAGGTAATTGGTGAGTAGTCATTGGGGAGTAGAAAACTATTTCCAAAACTGACAGTCTTACACTCCTGCTTGCTGTGGGTCAATGTTTTCTTGAAGGAAAGTCTGAACAAGGTCAAACTGTCAAAGGGCGCATTGCTAAAAGACACCCTGAAGGGTTCTGCAAACCTACAAAGGCTAAGCCAGGCGTGCCGTCTAATGGCAATTCCTGTGTCAGTCACTCAAGAGGTGGCCTCCACCAAACTGGAGATCAACCACATCGAAGCATTAGCCAGGGAAGTCAGAGTGGACAACCTAGGAGAGACCAGCTTAAGACTTTCAAGAGGAAGGAAATCTGTAAGGGAAGTGGTGAGTTCTGATAATATTCCTCTCAAGTCCAGTAAAATGTGCCATGTAGTTGGTTGCCCTCAGCCTGAATGTAGCGGAGGCAAACACGCTCTTTACAAAACAGTCAATCGCCAAAGACTGTATTTGGGGGACAGACTAAGGAGCTCTGCTCCGCAAGCTCCTCGTTAGTAGCAGCAGCCACCATGATGGCATCAACAGGGACGCCCTTACTCCAAAAGGCCTTATCTTTGGGGGGAACTGAGAAATTTGTCTGCCTTTTTGAGTACCACTGTGTCTGGCTCCTTCCAAGCCCTGCTGGCGATGAGATCCACAAGCTCACTGGCAGGTGGGGACACCCAGGTAGAAGATGGGCCCGTTCCGAAGGCCTTCGGGAACAGATTCCAGAGAATATGGGGTGAGAGAATACCAACCGCCTCTGCTTGAGAATTTCGAGAATGTCCCCAAAAGACATTCCTCAGGCAGAAGACTGGAGGACCTGTCTCCCTCCTTGAAATCAGTGTCCTCGGTGAGGGACTCTCTAGGGGAGTCCAGGTGCCTTCTCCTTCTTTTGCACGTTATCTTCTGAGGGGGTTCTTCCACAGTGGGCTCTGTGGAAGCCTCTGAAGACACCAAGACCCCAAAGCAGGGTAGTGCCCATCTGAAGGCACTCGCGTGAGGGCTGAACCTAGAAGGATGATGAGGCCTTGCCACCCAAAGCCAAAAGGGGCTGAGGACCTAGAGATTGAGAAATGACTGCCAAGCTGGAGAAGGTCCTCTCTACTGCCCAGAAGGTAAACACACTGGATGAGTCTCCCCACTCCTCTCCCAATGCTGCAGCTGCACAGGAAGGGAGGAGGGACCCCAACGTAGCATTTAAGTCCCCAGATGTTATCGGGCCAGAGCTGTCCAGCATTGAAGCCCCAAGGGAAGAGAACGGTCCAAAAATTCCAGTCCTGACCCTACCCCCTGGGAACCAGGACAGACATCATGGGACAGGGATGCAGCATGTCCCGAGGGCAGCAGAACAGAGCTCACCAGGCATCCTGTCAGGAAGGGAGGGATGTCGGACACCATTGGGCTCTCACAAGGAATGCTCTGATCCTGGTGTTTCAAACCTAGATGGGTCAGAAGAGGAAAGTGAGGTCCCATGGATGGAGAAAGTCATCCAGGCGACTGCACTGGGGGTGGCAAAAAGCGCAACTAGATTTCAGCCTTGAGGAAACTCATCACCATCCTATCCATATCTGTGGGTAGCAAACTTCTGGAAAACCTGGAAGACCCAGAAGAATGTCCCGACTTTGCGTGAGATCCTGTCAAAGCTCTACGATCCCAGCAGGGGGACAAACTCAGATGTATTGGATCCGAACCCTTGGACTAGCAGGGGGAACCGACAGAGAAGGCACCACACACACACATCACCACCACCAATTGAATCAAGCAATGCATTAAAGTAAAAACTGTTTAAAACTACTACTAGTACTATTTATTTTTAACAAATAACTAAGGGGGGAAGGGTCCACGGGGAAGAAAAAGCAGGAACCCAACAGAAAGAACTAGATAAAAGTACAGGAGTGGAGGAAACAAAAAACTAACTGCACTATAAATCTAAAACACCTCAAAAAAGACTAAAGTAACCAAAAAAGGTGAACAACCCCAAAAGTAAACGCGTATCTGTAAGAAGAGCTTGAGCATCCAGAATCATGTCCTTAGCGTTCTGCAGCAAATGAGATCTGAAGATTACAGGTCAGCAGGGGATTATGGGAGGGGAGGAGCTTGAGCTCTGGATCTGTCCATCAGTTGCCTGCTCTGATCCGAGGTCGGATACAAGACCCATCCGTGATGATTAATGACACTGACGGCATCAGATGTGCAAACTATCAGTCCTTAAAATAAGATTCAATTTCTAAGAAGTGCAGAAAGCAAATCATCAAAATTAACAAAATATATTCTTAATTATTACCTTAATCTCTGGTCGTTCTCTATGAGGAAATAGCTGACCGATCAAAGAAAAATCAGTTCCTACCATGCTGATGGCTATGAAAAACATATCAGTTTCTAGAAAAGAAAAGGAAAAATTAATAGTAATTCAACATGAAAAAACTACAGAGCAAACTGAAAAAAATGCAAACCACCTTACACCAGACCTGGTCACAAAGCAATTTCACTGCAATTAATGGTTCAGGTGCACAGACTTCAATGGCACTTTAAGCTTGGAAACGAGTAAAGTTGGACTGCAGGAGTATCAAGGTTAAACATTTTGACTGCCTTAGTGTCAATCTAGATGTACTAAAGTTAATTTGAAGTATAAAACCGAGGAAGACTGGTCAAACATGTAATCTGAAAGGTTTAGGAGCAGAGCATAATCTGCAGCAGAGAGAAAAAAGTACAGTTGTGTACACTTACCATAAATGTAGATGTTCAAGTGTATTCACTGTTGCAGTCATCACCTGTGGGAGGATTCCCAAAAATGAGGAGAGGAGTGGAAGAATAGGTTAGAGCGCTAGTCATGAGTCAGTAAACCCTGCAGAACTACAGAGGCAAACCCTGCCCTAGACTTAGAAAAAAAGCGGTAGGTGGTAATGCTTTGTAAATGTATGGACAGAGGTCCAGGTGGCACTTTCCAAGATGTCCCTGGTGGGGACTCCTCTAAGGAAGGCTGTGGAAGTGGGGGCTGCCCTAGTCGAATGGGTACGAATAGACTTGGGGAAGAGTTTCCCAAGCAGTCTGTAGCAGAAATGGATACAATGCGACATTTGGAAAAGGTTTGCTTGGAAATGGGCTTCCCTCTGCCCCTGGGGCAAAGCTAACAAGAAGCTGGTCTGTTTTTCTGAAGGGTTTAGTATGGTCCAGATAGTACCTGAGCTGTCTGTGCACGTCTAGCGAGTGCAGAATTCTTTCCCCCTTGTCTTGAGGGTTGGGAAAGAAGGTGGATGGTCTGGGTGAGGGTCACATCAGATAACACCTTGGGCATAAAAGAGGGTTTAGTCCTCAGGGAAAACCTGTCTGCATGAAAAATGATGTAGGGCTTAACATCCACGAGTGTCTGAAGTTCTGAAAACCTTCTGGCTGAGGTGATAGCTAGTAGGAAGGCAGTCTTCCAGGAGAGGCTCGAAAGGAGGTAAGGTTAGTTTTTCTAAAACATAATTCAGGTCCCAGGCTGGCATGAGAGGTCTGATATTAGAAGCCCCTCTGAGGAATTGTTTAATCAAGAGAAGAGGGGTAGGTCTGAATCGTAACGGGATGAAATGGCCGAGGCACATATTTTAATAGAAGAGGAGAGGCCACTTTTGAGTAACTCTGTTAGGTAATCCAAGATAAGAGGAATGGAAGGATGTGAGGTACTGGCTCCAGGAGCAGAATCTTTTCCATTTCCCTGCATAAGATTTCCTAGTGCTGGGCCTTCTGGCCTTTGTGATAATGTCTAGGACCGGTTTGCTTAACAGGGGCTCTTTGTTGGCTTTTAAATTATAAGCCATGCTGAACGATTGAGTCTGCAAGTCTGGGTGCAGTATACCCCCCCCCCCAACCTGCATCAAGAGGTCTGACATCAGGGGAAGCTGCTTGGGGGGCTGTAAAGTCAGGCTGCGCAGTAAGGGGTACCAATGCTGCCTGGGCCAATCTAGGGCAACAAGGATGGCCGTTGGTCTCTCCTCCCTTATTTTGTTCAGTACCTTGGGAATAAGAGGAAGAGGAGGTAACGCGTACACTAAGAAGGAGTTCCAGGGGAAGAGCAAGGCATCACCTTCCATGCTAGGAGCTGATACTCCCTGATACAGAACTTTTGCAGCTGGTGGATGAGGTGCAAAGCAAAGCAATCCGCCACCAGAGTCCCCCACTCCAAAGTGATTTGCAGAAAGATTTCCCTGTGCAGCTACCATTCGTGGGAGTCCATTAAGTTTCTGCTTAGGTGGTCTGCCAGGGTTTGTTGACCCCTGGTAAGTATTGGGCAATTAAGTGTAGACCCATGGAGGTGGCCGTCAGCCAGAGGTTCATGGCTAGCCTGCAGAGGGCAAGATTGGGTCCTCACCCCTGTTTGTTGATAAACCATATTACTGTAGTGTGTCTGTTTTTATAAGGAGATCCCCTGGCCTGAGATGGGGTTTGAAGGATGTCAGAGCCTTTTGTACTGCCATAATTTCTTTCTGATTGATGTGTAAGGGAAGGTGCTGGGCATCCCAAAGGCCTTGGATGCACCTGCCTGTTAGGTGAGCGCCCCAAGCAATGTCCAAGGCGTCGGTGGTGATGGTCTGGCAGGTAGGGCGGAGGATGAAGGGAAGTCTCTTGTTCTTGGCACAGGCCTCTGCCCACCAGAGAAACTTGGCCCTTATACATGGGATCAGAGGGAGAGAGGTCTCTAGACACACAGTGCTGACACCAAAGGTTCTTTAGATATCACTGAAGTTTCCTCATGTGAAGCCTGGCCAAAGGGATTAGAAGGATGCAAGATGCCATGTACCCCAGGGTTTGCAGGAACTTACTCGCAGTGAGGTGACTTCTGGAAGCGAGCTGGGTAAAGTATAGAGGCAGGAAGCTCTGCTTTTCTGGGGAAAGGAAGACCATTTGCGATGCTGTGTCTAGCAGAGCTCCCAAGAAAATGATCTTCCTGGTAGGAGTTTGCTTTGATTTCTTCTCGCTGATGGTGACCCTAGGGAAGTTAGGCGAGATATGACAAAGAGAAGGTCCTATAACAGCTTTTCTTTGCCCTCTGCCTGAATGAGGCAGTCGTCCAGGTAAGAGTAAATCTGTTTATTTTCCTGTCTGCAAAATGCTATGGCCGGGGCTAAGCATTTGGTGAATACTCTGGGTGCAGTACATGAGCCAAAGGGCAGCACAGAGAACTGAAAGTGTTGTGAGATCCTGCTCTGAAGCACAGTAATTTCCTGCAGGATTCCCTGATGGGGATGTGGAGATAGGCATCTTTTAGGTCTAGGGTCACTAGCCAGGCATTTTTTGTCAGCATAGGCAGCAGCTGCTGCAAAGTTAGCATTTTGAATCTGGGGACCACCAGGGAGGAGTTGAGAATGGATAGATCCAGGAAGGGGCACTAAGTGCCCTCTTTTCAAGGACAAGGAATATTCTGGAATAAAAGCCTCTGCCTGTTTGTTCTGAGGGGACAGGTTTTACTACCTCGTTGGAAATGAGAGTCTAGACTTATTTCAATGCCTTTGCCCACTGATTTGGAGGCAAGTCTGTGTACCCTCTTGGAAATGGGAGTTCGCTGAAAGAAAATTTGTATCCCTGAAAAATGAACTTTAAGACCAATTGGTCCTTTGTTACAGAAAGCCAATTATCTTTGAAGAGGGAGAGCCTTCCTCCTAGCTTTTGGTGAGTGACAGGAGAGCAGAGGGGGGAGGGGGAGTCATTGGGAGGTTCTGCCATAGAAGTGCGGCTTAGAAGTCCCTGCCTTTGGGTTCGAAGTGGTCCACTGTTTGCTTCTCTGCTGGCCCTGGGACAGGGGCCTGTGGTCTGTCCCTGCGAGGCTTACCTTGGCCCTATCTGCTAGGTGCAGGGATGGACCAGTGCTTAGAGGGAAATTTCCTGCTGAACCTGGGAGGTTGAACAGTACAGTTTTGTACCTACCATAAATGTAGATGTTAGAGTGTTCACCCTGCTGCAGTCATCACACTTGGGTTATCCTGTCGTCAGGTTTTCCCGCAGTCGGCCGGAATTCCAAAGTCTTGGTCCGACGGTTGCTGTCGCCTCATCCCTGACGTCAGTGCGCCAGGGGTATAATATATATTGCAACCGACGCCATTTTCTTCAGTTTTTCTTGCCCCAGATGTCAGGTGCCCCCAAAAGGGTGATCAGAATTAGTACCAAATGGTGTGAACACTGCACAAACACAAAATCCCTTCAGCTATAAGCAAATACATCAGTAAGACATAGCAGAGATTTAGCCAGTAGATCAGAGAGGATGGAGGGAGGGTAACCTGGACTGCAGCAGGGTGAACACGCGAACATCTACATTTATGGTAGGTACAAAACTGTACTATGTTCATTGTGTTACCCTGCTGCAGTCATCACACTTGGGTTGAATCCCAAAGCTAAGGTAAGGGGGAGGTAGCATAGAGGGTTAGTGGAGGCAATAAGGCCCTGCAGAACTGCAGTGGCGAAGCCCGCCCTGGACTTAAAGAGGTAAGTGAAAGTGTTGTTGAAGGTGTGTACAGAACTCCAAGTTGCAGCTTTTAAAATTTCCTTGGTAGGAACCCCCCTGAGAAAGGCTGTAGAGGTAGCTGTTACCCTGGTAGAGTGGGATCTAATGGTAGCAGGAACTGGTTTCCCATGATGGGTATAACAGAACCATATGCAATGACCTATCCATTTAGAAATGGTTTGATTGGATATAGCCCTCCCTTGAGAAGCTGTAGCATAGGATACAAAGAGCTGGTCAGTTTTTCTGAAAGTCTTAGTTTTATCCAAGTAGTAACGAAGCTGCCTGTGAATGTCCAAGGAATGCAGGAGTCTCTCACCTTTGTTCTGTGGATTGGGGAAGAAGGTGGGTAGGTGGATAGTTTGATTTAAGGCTACACTGGAAACCACCTTAGGCATAAAGGAAGGATTAGTTCGTAGAGAAACTCTGTCTTGATGAAAAATGAGGAAAGGTTCCACTGCCATTAGTGCCTGTAGTTCTGAGACTTTCCTAGCTGAAGTTATTGCAAGGAGCAGGGCAGTCTTCCAAGATAGGAACTGAAGGTCTGCAGAGAAAGCTGGTTCAAAGGGAGGTAGCATTAGCTTTTCCAGTACAAAGTTGAGGCCCCATGTTGGTGTAGGAGCTCTCCTAGGTGGTCTAATGTTTTTTGCCCCACTGAGGAACTGCCTTATTAGAGGATTTGAAAATAAAGGTGGATTTGTGTCGTAGTGAGCTGAAATAGCTGAAGCATGGATTTTAATTGAGGAAAAGGAAAGTCCTTTGTGCAACATCTCAGCTAAATACTGCAGAATGTGAGGCATGTGAGGCTGAGTTGTGTTTTGGCCTTTAGCTTGGTTCCAGGCACAAAACCTTTTCCATTTGTCCGAGTAAGCCTTCCTGGTGCTTGGCCTCCTGGCTTCCAGAATAACATCCAGAACTGCTTGTGAAAGAGGAGTTGGTTGGATGTTTGGTAGATTTGCCATGCAGCCAGATTTAAAGTTTTGAGCTGGCTGTGTAGAATCTGTTTTGTTGCTTGATCAAATGGGGTATTTGAGGCAATATCCATGGTGGGCTGTGAGCCATATTCTTCAATAGAGGGTACCAGTGCTGGCGTGGCCAGTCTGGGGCTATGAGAATCAGTCGTGGTTTTTCCTTTTTGACCTTCAAAAGAACCTTTGTGAGGAGAGGTAATGGAAGAAAGGCATATGCTGTCAGGTTTTTCCAACTGAAGGAGAGAGCGTCCACTTTCCAAGCTTGATGGTGGAATGTCCTTGTACAAAATTTTGTCAGTTGGTAGTTTTGAGGACTGGCAAACAGGTCTATGTTTGGAAGGCCCCATTTCTGAGTTATCTTTGTAAATATTTGTGGGTCTAGTTTCCACTCATGGGGATCTTTGATGTTTCTGCTTAGGTCGTCTGCCAATGTGTTCTTCTGTCCTGGCAGGAATTGAGCTTGTAACTGGACTTGGTAGGCCAGAGCTGTGTTCCATAAGATCATTGCTTGCCTGCAAAGAGGGTAGGAATGTGTGCCCCCTTGTTTGTTTATGTACCACATTACTGTGGTGTTGTCCGTCTTTATTGCAAGTTGTCCTGGATGTAGTAGATCCTTGAAGGCTGTCAGTTTTCTGTACAGCTAGCATCTCTTTTTGATTTATGTGCAGTTTTCTTTGTTCTGCAGTCCATAGGCCTTGAATGCATTGTCCTGCCATGTGTGCCCCCCAGGCGTAGTCTGAAGCATCTGTTGTGATAGTTTGCCTGGATGGGGGCAAGGTGAAAGGCTGACCCTTGTTGAGGTGACATGCCTGTGACCACCATAGAAACTCCTGTTGAAAGCAGGGAATGAGAGATATCATTGTGTCCAAGCTGTGGCTGTGTTGAGACCATACGCTTTTTAGGTACCACTGTAATTTCCTCATATGCAGTTTTGCAAATGGTATTATTAGTATGCAAGATGCCATGAAGCCCAAAGCTTGCAGAATTTTTCTTGCAGTTAATTGGGTCTTTGTTGCCATTGTCTTGAAATATTGAGGCAGTTGTAGTTGCTTGTCTGGTGTAAGATAAGCCTTCTGGGCCGTTGTATCCAAGCTGGCACCCAGGAATGTCACTTTTTCTGAGGGTACTAGTTTTGACTTCTTTTCGTTTACTGTGTACCCCAGACAATTTAGATGCGTCACAAAGGCCAGATGATGTAAGAGAATGTCTTTGCTTTCTGCTTGGATGAGGCAGTCGTCCAGGTATGGATATATTTGAATTCCTCTTTGTCTGCAGTATGCAATTACTGGTGGCCAGGCATTTTGTGAAAACTCTGGGCGCAGTAGATAAGCCAAAGGGCAGTGCAGAGAATTGATAATGGGTTGAACCTGCAATGAAACGGAGGTATCTTCTGCAACTTTGTCTGATAGGGACATGCAGGTATGCCTCCTTGAGGTCCAACGTTACTAGCCATGCTTCCTTGCCCAACATGGGAAGTAGCTGCTGTAGTGTTAGCATCTTGAATTTGGAACTTGTAAGTGTTTAGAATTGAAAGGTCCAGAATTGGTCTCCAAGCATTGTCCTTTCTGGGTACTAGAAAGAGCCTTGAGTAAAATCCTTGGCCTTGCTCTAGAGTAGGTACCAGTTGAATGGCTCTCATGTCTATGAGAGCTGTAATTTGCTTTTGTGCCTCTGCCCATTGATTTTGTGGCAGGTTTGGCATTCCTCTTTTCATTGGCAAGGTGTGAAAGTGGAATCTGTATCCTCATAAAATTATGTCTAGGACCCATTTGTCCTTTGTGACCATGTGCCAGTTGTCTGCAAAAAGTGCGAGTTTTCCCGCCAAGGGGGCTGTCAAAAGAGTACTGCTTGGCCAGATGAGGTGCAAGTCATTGAGTTTACCTTCTGGTGGGTTGAGACCTGTCTTCTCCTCCCTTCTGTGTTGTAGTGCCCCATTGGCGAGGTTTATACTGGGCTTCTGGTTGTCCTCTGCCCCTTGGGCACCTGTATTTACCCCTCTGTGGTCTGTCAGTGGCTGGAAAGGACCAATTTTTTGTTGGCCAGTTTCTGCTGAAGCGAGGGGGTTTGTACTTGTAGGAAATCTTTGACTGTCTGCATTGATTTTGCCTTATCTTCCATTTTCTTTAAAACTTCTTCTGCTTTAACTCCAAAAAGAACATCCTGCTGTAAGGGAGCATCTAGTAGTTTTGCTTTAACATGATCAGGCAGAGTTTGTTCCTTTAACCAAGTATGCCTACGTATAACCGATCCAGTGACAGCTGCTCTGCAGGAGGCCTCCAAAGAATCAAACCCACATTGTAAGGTATGTTTGCCCACCTGCTCAGTGGCGTGCAACAAATCCTGTACTTCTTTCAATTCAGTTTGTTGGAGGAGGGAGTTTATCCTTTGCTTTAACTGAGAGATTAGAAATTGCTGATACTTAAGAATATGAAATTGACAATTTAGTGCCCTCATAGCTAATGTGGCTGAGGTGTAAACCTTTTTCTCCCACCTGTCTAGTGCTCTGGAATCCCTCTCAGAAGGTACTGGGTTTTTAGTCATAGAAGCCTTAGCCCCCTTGGGACCCTGGGAGATAGTCTCTGGGTCAGCTACTGGGCTTTTGTAAAGAAATTTGTGGGAATCAGGTACTCTGTAGTATCTGTCAGGCTTAGCCGGAGCAGGAGGAAGAGAGTCTGGGTTGAAACTGGATTCTAAATAGACATCATCCACAATGTCCAACACAGGTGGGATGGCTAGAGGTCTGTGTTGGGGGAGAAAAAGAAACACTCTGAGCCTTTTCTTGGAATCAGAGTAGTCCTGACCTTCCCAGTGAAAATGCTCCCTCATAGTGTGTAAAGGTTCCCCAAAAGAGTAGTCCTCAGGAGGAGAAGCTGAGGGAGTCCTCAGCATCAGAATCTTCATAAGGAGAGAAGGAATAATCTTGGTCCTCAGAGGAATCTGAAGAAATGGACAGTTGCTCAGAGGAAGCAGAGTCTTCCTCTTGTCTAGGCCTTTTCTCAGGAGGGGGCTGTGAACCCCTGATAAGAGAAATCAAATCTTCAGCCATTTTGAGCATCTGTTTCTTAGGCATAGGGCCTTGAACAGGAGACTGAAGTGCAGTCTTTTTAGATTTAGGAGGAGTCTTCGACTTAGAAAATGTTTTAATGGTGAGAGTCGTCGGTCTGAAAACGCCTTTAGAAACCGATGGCGTTTCTGTAGCACCGACGTCTTTAGAAGCTAAGTCGTCGGAAGAGCCTGAAGTAAAAGGCTGCGTCGGCCTGGTACATTCCGTCAAAATATCCGTAGCGGTCTCGGGTTCCAGATCTGCGGCAGTCAGGGGCTGCGTCGGAGCCTCACTGAGAACCGGAGACCGGATCGACCCAGGACTCGGAATCTGGCTTAGGCCTGGGCTGTCGGTCCTTATCCCTGCGTATTTTGTGCACGCCGGTAGTCGATAGCTCCGACGGCATGTTGTACTTAAATTTTCTACCAAAATAGTGTCATTCGAAATAAAC
>NC_056730.1:410880218-410890347 GCF_019279795.1 Protopterus annectens | reverse complement strand
TTTAAAAATTTTTGCCGGCTTGGTTAAATCTAGCACAAAACCGACAGCAAGGCACGTTGTGATCTGGGCCTAGGCAAGGAATACAGTACAAATGAAAATCCTTATGATGCATTTGCTTCCCACAAGAAATGCAATTATTAACTTTTACTGACATCCGTAATGAGCAAGAAAAAGTTTCCCCAACGGGGTACTTGGCTTTAGTTTGAAGACTTTGGTTCTGAAACTCTAATACGAAAATTTCAGGAGTCGGCCGACCGGCACTTGTAAACTGCTTCTGCACGGCAAGAAAGACTGAATAAAATGGCATCAGCTGCATGCTTCATGCCCCTGATGACCTGACGTCATGGAAGAGGAGACAACAACCGACGCAGGACCCAAGACTTTGTTATTCAGGCCGACTGAGGGCAACCTGCCAGCAGATTACCCAAATGTAATGACTGCAACAGAGTAACATGAAGATCATCATCCTGCTGCATTTGTTGAAGAGGGATGCAAACAGGTTGCAGCAATGTTGACCCCACATTTGGAAGATTATGTTTGCCAATGACTGACAGATCACTAGTGAAGCATGAGGATGGCCCTGCTGAGTCTGCGAGAATGTTGGACTTCCCAGAAATGTGCAAGTGCTTGGAAGACATCACCCATTGTCACACACTCACTGCTTCTCGACAAGTGAGGGTAGAGGCTCTGGTTCCCCCGTTTGTTGATGACCCAGACTACTGGCATGTTGTCTGTTTGTATTGCAATAGTCCCTAGAAGGAGAATGCTCTGAAAGGCCTGCAATGCTAGAAGCAAGGCTCATCTCTAGTACACCGATATGCAGATTGGTCTCTTGCATCAACCATGTACCTTGAACAGCTCATCCACAGTAATGCCCCCCCCCCAGCTGGGAGGTATCTCTGGTTAACATGGCACTGTGGGGGGGTATGAAGGAAAAATGGGTGACCTAGCTCAATCTCCTTGGAGTTGGCCCACCACAGCACAGAATTTCACACTCGAGACAATTTTACAGGGTGACTCAAGTACAGTGATGAAAGGACCATTGCACCTGAGTCCATTGAAGAATTCTCACGTGTAAGTGGGCAGTGGGAATCAAAGTTATAGCAGCAGCCATTGAACCTAAGGATCTGAAGATCAATCTTGCCAGTGGTGCTAGAATAGAATGAACTTCCCTGACGTGCGTCCTCAATGTAAGAATTCTGTTCAGAGGCAGAAAAGCTACACAAAGCACAGTTGTGTACACTTACCATAAATGTAGATGTTCGGGTGTATTCACTGTTGTAGTCATCACATTTGGGTTATCCCTGACAGGGTAGCCCTTGGCCAGCCTGAATACCTTAGACTTAGTATTTCTGCATCGGTTGCTGTCGCTTGAGGACTGACGTCAGGTCATCAGTAGTATAAAGTAAAGCAGCAGACACCATTACATCATTTTTTCTTGCCCTAACCTGTCAGGAGCCCCCAAAGTAGAAGGGCAGGTTCAGGTGGAAGAACCCCACCAGTGGAAAATAAATACCAATATGTACCTTCTAAGGAAAGGAGAAAAACAAGGAAGAATTGTAATAAAAAGAGAATAAAGGGGGACAGAGGGAGGGAAACCAGGACTACAACAGTGAATAAACTCAAACATCTGCATTTATGGTAAGTGTACACAACTGTACTATATTCTTCGTGTTTCACTGTTGCAATCATCAACATTTGGGAAGATTCCCAAAGTTGAGGAAATGGGTAGAGGCAGTCAAAGAAACTAGGGGCTGGCTAGGATGCCCTGCAAGACTGCAGAGGCAAATGATGCCCTGGATTTGTAAAAAAAGAGGCAGGTGGTAATGCTTGGTAAAAGTGTGAACAGATGTCCAGCTGGCAGCCTCCAGGATGTACCTGGTGGGGACTCCTCTGAGGATAGCTGCAGAGGTGGGGGCTGCTCTGGTGGAGTATGCCCTGACCCCCATGGGTGGAGACTTTCCATGCTGTTTGTAGCAGAAATGGATGCAGTGTGCTATCCATTTGGAAATGGTTTGCTTGGAGATGGCTTTCCCTTCTGCCCCTGTAGCAAAGCTAACCAGAAATTGATCAGACTTTCTGAAGGATTTAGTCCTGTCCAGATAAAATCGGAGTTGTCTGTACACATCTAGAGTGAAAAATCCTTCCCCCCTTCATCTGGGGATTAGGAAAAAAGGTGGCCAAATGAATGGATTGGTTAAGAGCCACACTGGACAACACCTTGGGCATGAAGGATGGGCTAGTTCTGAGGGACACCCTGTCTGCATGGAAGATGATGAAGGGTTCCACAGCCATGAGTGCATGCAGGTCAAAGACTCTTTTGGCTGAAGTGATGGCCAGAAGGAATGCCGTCTTCCAGGAGAGAAATTTTAGCTCTGCAAAAGCTGGTTCAAAGGGGGCAGGGTAAGCTTTTTCAAGACAAAGTTAAGGTTCCAAGCTGGTGTTGGTGCCCTTCTGGGGGGCCTCAAGATGCTAGCCCCTCTGCAGAACTGTCTGATCAAAGGGTGTGAGAAAAGGGGCTGCTCAGTGCGATAATGACAATAGCAGAAGCATGAATTTTTATATAGGAGAAAGAGAACAAACTGTTTAGTAGGGCAGCTAAGGAATCCAAGATGAGAGGGACAGAGGGCTGTGCCATATTGCCTCCCTTAACCTGGATCCAGGTGCAGAACCCTTTTCCCCTTTACTTGCATAAGGCTTTCTGGTGCTAGGACGTCTAGCCTCAAGGATAACATCCAGAAACTGTTTACTGAGGATGGCAGATTGGCTCAGGGTTAGGAATAAGCCAAGCTGCCAAGTTGAATGTCCAATTGGGGATGCATGAATTCACCTTCCCTTTGGGTCAGGAGGTTTGGAATCTGAGGAAGATGATATGGAGGCAGTGGGAACAGGCTGCACAGCAAGAAGCACCAGTGTTGTCAGGGCCACTCTGGAGCTATAAGATTGGCCCTTGGCTTTTCATAGGTTCATAGGTAGGTAGTAGGTTATCCGCCCTAGGGCCTATACAAGCCTAGCCAAAAAGGTACCCTGGCTTTCGCCACCAAAGAAAATTATTTTCCTGTGCCCATGTCGAGCAGAGCCACAGAGGTGATAGCTGGGGTGAATTTCCTATTTCCCATCCAATCATCAAGATATTTCTTGAACAGTACTAATGAGGAGCTTTGTTTGATAGAGAGCCAGTTCGTTCCAGAGTATGGGAAGTCTGTGGGACACGAATCTATACCTCCAGCATGTTCGGTTTGTTGTGGTGACATGGTTTAGATAGCTAGAGCATGAAGCTCAAAGTGACTGGGATTTCTTTAAGTGGAGCATATCCAACAGCTCTGTGTTTGACATAGCTTTGTATGTTAGGCAGACATCGCCTCTGAGTAGGCGATATGCGATGGAGTAAAGCTGGAGTTTTTTGAGACCGTCTGCGTAGAGCAACTAAGGCTGGTAATCCTCTTTCTGAGGTATTTCTGCGGCCTTTCCAGTTGTTGTAGATGTTTTCTGAGGTACATACCAAAAGAGGCGTTGTACTCTAATGGGTCTAATGAGTGATGAATAGAGGGGAACAATGACTTCTTTTTCCTGGATGAGAAACGTTTTGTGATTAGGTGTGCCATGTAGAAGGATTTCCTGACTACTGTGGCGATGTGATTATCAAAGGAGACACTACTGTCCAACTGTACCCAAAGGTCTCAATCACACTTTTGGTGCTAAGTAGACTACCACCTATGTGGTACCTCATGGGTACAGAGTGTTTACCAAAGGGGATGACAATGCACTTTTTGGCGTTGTGCTTGAGGCAATGGCTTTGACACCAGACATCTGTCTCAGTGAGGCCCTTTGGTAGGATGTCCAAATCGTTAGGCGTTTCAATTACAGCTCCTAGTTTGCAATCATCTGCAAACTCCATTAGTCAAATACCTTCTGTGCTAGCCTGTAATTCAGAAAAGTATATAACCAAACAGGAGAGGACCCAGGACTGAACCCTGTGCTACTCCAGTTGTCACTGGTCTATAGTCGGATTTGGAGTCAGCTACTTTCACAGTGTGGGTTTGGTCAGTGAGCTAGTTGGCTACCCCATCTTGTGACATAGGGATTTATACCTAGTTTAATGAGATTATTTATAATTCCAGATTGGGGGATAGTGTCAAAAGCCTTGGCGAGATCTAGATAGACTGTGTGAGCCACCTTAACCATCTACGGCTTTGGCGACTACTTCAAAGAAGTCAATCAGGTTTAGGAGACATGATC
The DNA here is from genome assembly GCF_019279795.1 of Protopterus annectens. Classification (NCBI taxonomy): domain Eukaryota; kingdom Metazoa; phylum Chordata; order Ceratodontiformes; family Protopteridae; genus Protopterus; species Protopterus annectens. The sequence goes on along the minus strand of NC_056730.1, from coordinate 410,886,108 downwards.
TGCCTTTTACAAACCCGAACCGGGTGGGGTCCACAGTTTGGAGATTACCAATGTCTTTGTTTATAAGTTCCATGATGATACGTTTCACTGCCTAGCAGTCCAGGCTTGTTAGGCTAATGGGGCGGTAGTTCCCGGGGTCTGTGATGGCTCCCCCTTTGTGGAGTGGGATACCCGTTGCTGTGCACCATTCAGTGGGCACAAAGCCTGAGGTGAGGCTATGATTGAACATGGTGTTTAAGGTGGGGTGCCAGTTCATTCTGTAGTTCATGTAGAACGCAGCCTGGTATGTTGTCAGGTCCCATGGATGCTGTGTTCTTGGCTTTGAGTGTGTGGTTTTTACCTATGCAGCCGTGATAACAGGAACTTTGCATTCTTCCGGTATAGAGATGGGCCCTTTAGGGAGTGGGAGTGGGGGGTAAAGTTAGCACTGAACCTATCTGTCAGGATGTTGGCAGTATCAGTTGGTTCTGTATATTTAGTGCCATTGTGCTGTAAAACTCAGAGCAAATCTGAGCGTTGCCATTGAGATTCTTGGACATAGCTATAGAAAGCTTTGTGGCTGTCTTTAGAATCAGTGGCGATTTTGTTTTTGTAACTAGCTTTGGAGAATTTTATGAGGGATCTCAGCTTCTTACTGAGGCTGACCAGGGAGTTCTTCCAGTCATGGGATTTTATTATTTTTTTGAAAGTTTTTCTTCTGTTAGAAAGTTTGTTTATGGCAGGGGACCACCAGACTGGATTCCTTTTTTTGGAGGATATCTTGGTTCTGTTAGGGATATCACAATCCATGCACTCGTGTAAGTGCTTATAGAGTGCATTTCTGTAGGATTCAGCAGTCTGCATGGGTGTCGTGAAGTTTGCCACTTCTGTCTTAAGAAGCATGAAGTTGGCTTTGGAGAAATTTTTTACGGTGGTTTCCCTAATGGGGGGGTGGGATGTGGATGTCTAGTCTGATTAGCTTGTGGTCGGATCTGACCAACTAAGAATTGACCTCTGGTGTGGAATACCAGTCGCCCATGTTGGTAATGACCAGGTCTAGGATACTGCTGCCCCTAGTGGGGGTGTGGATAAGTTGATCCAAAGCACTGGAATTTATGAATTCCAGAAAACGTTGAGCAAAAGAGTAGGTACACGAGTAATTTTCCCAGTTAATGGTGGGGTAGTTGAAATAACCCATTATTAGGATGTTGGGTTGTACCCTAATATTTTCCAGTGTATCAAGAAATGAGGAGTAGGAATCCCGGAGCATGGTGGGGGGATCTGTAGCAAGTTACAATTTGGATTGCGGTCTTGCCCAGGGTTAGTTGTACATGGATAATCCAGGATGCATTATGCTGAGCAACTAACCTGGAAGCATTGATATCCTTAATGAATATGGACACGCCTCCACCTTTAGTGTTTCTGTCCAGGTTAGGTGGCCGAAAGGTGTGGTATGAATTATAGGCCGGTAATGCAAGGGTGTTCTCTGAAGCCTTGAACCAGGTCTCTGTCACTGCACAGATGTTGATGTTCTTCATTTTAAGGGGTGCCTCGAGTGACCGCATTTTGAGGTTTAGACTTCTAGCATTGAGTAGCATTACCCTCAGATTTTGCTTGCTTGTATATGTTACAGTGATGAATTTGTCATTTAAACCTTGCCTAAAAAAGGCACTATAGGGGTGGCAAGAGCCTTAGCCAGTATCAGGAATCCCCAAGGGTGACAGGTGCAAACCATTTCTGCAAAGCATGATGAACTGTCGATCATGTCATCCCAGGCAGACAGATGCTGGATTCCCTTAGAATGACACCAGAAGCTTTTTGTTGAAATCAATCATTTTGTCCTTGTACTGTGGTATCATTCTGGGTGATGGCAGGATGCTACTCAGGGCTATGGTCATACCTGCTTGGGCTACAAGATCTGAGAGCTCTTCCATGTGTCTTTTCTTGTAGTCCAGGGAGGTACGTCACAGGTCATTCACATCAACATGGACAATGACAGAATCATAAGTACTTGTTGTGTAGTGACCTGAGTGCTTGAGTTATGTGGCAGAACCTGGCATCAGACAGGCAGCTGACAGTAACCTTCTCCTTGTTTAGCCTGGTGAATGGAACATCAGTGTGCCTGCCTATAGAGCCACCTATGACTAGAGTGTTGGGTACGTTGTTATACCTTATGGGCGCCCTTATTTTGAGCAGTACCCTGGGGATGAGAGATAGGGGAGGAAAGTTAAAAAACAAAAGATTGACCCAGGGGAAGGACAGGGCATCCACTTTACAAGTCATGCAGTGATGCTCCCTGGTGCAGAATTTGCTGAGCTGATGGTTGGTGTGGGAGGCAAAGAGGTCGACCTTTGGGGTTCCCGATTTCTGAGTTATTAGGGTGAAGGTACTTCTGTTGAGTTGCCACTCGTGTGGGTCCAGAAGGTTTCTACTTAACTGGTCTGAGAGTTGAGAGAGCCTGGTAGGAATTGTGCTAACAGGTGTAGCTGCATGGAAGAGGCTGTGAGCCAAAGGGTCATGGCCAGCCTGCATAGAGGGTAGGAGTGAGTCCCTCCCTGCTTATTGCTGTACCACATCACAGTGGTGTTCTCTATTTTGATCAGGAGAACCCCTGGAGAGAAAAGGCATTCGAAATCTATCAAGGCATGTTGCACAGCTATCATCTCTTTTTGACTGATGTGCAGTGGGCTCCATTGACCATGTACGCACCTGCCGTCCAGGTGTACACCCCAAGTGTAGTCTGATGAGTCTGTAGTGAGGGTCTGAGCAGCAGGGGGTGGGGAAAAGGGCAGTCCCTTGTGGGAGCATGCTTTTGCCCACCAAATAAATTCCTTTCAGAGGCAAGGAATTACAGGTAGAAGAGTTTTCCAGGTCTTGAGAGTATTAACACCAAAGGCTCTTGAGTACCATTGAAGTTTCCTCATATGCAGTCTGGCATATGGAATGAGTAGTATTGTAAGATGTAAGATGAGTAGTATGTAAGATGCCATGAACCCCAAAGCTTGCAGGACCTTCCTTGCAGATAGCTGGGGTCTGGTGGCTAGTTGACATAAGTAGGCTGTCAGGAAAATTGGTTTTTATGGTGTACGGTATGCCATCTGGTATGCTGTGTCCAGACTTGCTCCCAGGAAGATTATCCTTTGGGTGGGCACCTGTATGGACTTCTTTTCGTTGACTGTGTGCCCTAGGGAGGTTAGCAGACTCTTCACAAATGCCAGGGGCTTGAGTAGCTTTTCCTGGCTGTCTGCCTGAATAAGGCAGTCTAAGTATTGGTAAATTTGAATATTTCTTTGTCAAAAGGCAATGGCCGGTGTCAGACATTTTGTGAAAACTCTGGGAGCAGCAGATACGCCAAAGGGAAGCACAGAGAACTGAGTGTTGAGGATCATGCCCTGAAACGGAGATATATCCTGCATGATTCCCTGATAGGAATGTGGACGTAGGCCTCTCTTAGATCTAGGGTGGCTAGCCAAGCATCCTTGGAGAGCATGGGTAGCAGCTGCTGGAGGGTGAGCATTTTGAATTTTGGGATGACCAGGAAGGTGTTTAGAATGGCTAGAGCGAGGATGGGGTGCCAGGTGCCCTCTTTTCTGGGCACCAGAAAAAGTCTGGAGTAGAATCCCTGGCCTATATGTTCTGCAGGAACGTCATCTACTGCTCTGAGAGAGCAGGGAAAGGATTTACTTTTGAGCCTCTGCCCATTGACTTGGTGGCAGATCTGGGAACCCTTTTGGGATTGGAAGGGTGTGGAAGGAAAATTTTTATCCCTGAGACACAATGTTCAGAACCCACTGGTCCTTGGTAATCCTTGGTAATGGTGGCCTAGGTGTTTAAGTGAAAGGAGAGTTTTCCTCCTAGGGAAAGTGAAGATGGGCGGGGGGGTGGGGGGGTGGAGGAGGTTAGTCTGAGTTCTTACCATAAGGGCGTGGCTTAGAACTCCCTGGCTTTGAAGTGGAGGTAGTACACTGCTTAAATTTCTGCATTCCTTGGAGCTGCTGTCTGGGGGGGGGGTCGGTTTCCATGGGGCCCAGGCTGGGCCGGTCAACTCGGAGCAGGAAAGGACCAGTGCTTGGAGGGACAATCCCTGCTGAACCTAGGGGGCTGGACCTATACGAAATCCTTAACTGTTTGCATAGATTTTGTTTTTTATTTCATCTTTTTTAAGACCTCTTCTGCCTTAGTGCCAAATAAGTTACCTTTGTGCATCCAACAATTTAGATTTGACACGGTTTGGCAAGGGTTGTTCCTTAAACTATGCATGTCTTCTAATGATGGATCCAGTGACTGCTGCCCTGCAAGAAGCTTCTAGGGCATCAAAACCACAGTGCAAAGTGTGTTTAGGTACTTGACTTGCAGAATGCATGAAGTCTTGTAAATCTTTAGATTCTGCACAAGCAGAAAAGTAAGACATTTTTTAAGGAGTTCCAAGGTATACTGCTGAAATTTCAGCATATGGAACTGACAATTTAGTGCCCTGATAGCAAGAGTAGCTGATGTGTATACTTTTATATCCCATCGGTCCAATGCTCAGGAATCCCTGTCTGAAGGGGTGGGATTCTTAGCAGAGGTTGCTTTAATCCCTTTTGGCCCTTGAGAAATTACGTCAGGATCAGCTGTTGGATTTTTCAAAAGACATTTGCGTGAGTCAGGGACTCTGTAGCACCGGTCTGGTTTTCTGGGAGCAGGAGGTAGGGCATCATGAGTCAAGCTGGATTCAAGTAAATAACCATCCACAACATCCAGGACTGAGGGGATGGCCAAGGGTCTGTGTTGCGGAAGATCTAGGAATTCCCCGAGTCTCTTTTTAGATGAGAGTAGTCCAGAGTATCCCATTGGAAATGCTCCCTTAAAGTATGCAGGGTTTCCCCAAAGGAAAAATCCTCTGGGGGAAGAAGCTGAAGGAATGGAGTCCTCTGCATTAGAATCCTCATAAGTGGAGAGGGGTTGCATGTCTTCATAGTCAGATGCATCAGATTCATCTGACTCTTGTTCAGACAAAACTGCAGGGGACACATCTCTCCCTTTCTGAGGGGGTAGCTTGGCTTCCCCTGATCAGCATGCGGTCTTCTGCCATTTTAAGCATTTGAGACTGAGGCAAGGTAGCAGGTGCCTGAGAGTGGGTCATCGGTTTCCTGGGTGTGGTTCGAACCCTGGGCCTAAGAAACTCGTTTTTTGAAAGAACGGTAATCATGAAAGACTACGTCAGTTTGTGTTGAGATTCGGTGGTGAGGACTTCCTCGGAAGCCAGTGCCTGCTCAGGGACTCCAGACCCATCCAAAGTAGAGACAACCGCAGGATCCTTAGTCGAAGAAGAGTTTTGCGGCATACCGGACTCTGAAAGGGTCTTAGTAGCGGCCTGCAAATCAACTGAAGCAGGCATCAGGGGCTGCTAAAGTGCCTCAATGAGTACCGGAGGACTGACTACCAGCTTAACGGAAGCTTCGTCAATAGGTTTGGACCTGTGCGCTCTGTCTTTATCTTTACGTTTTTTCGGAAGATCTGCTGTTGGATAGCTTACTGAAGCCATATCGGAATTAGAGGACTGTAAACAAAAATATCTGGCTACATTAAGGGGCCGATGACAGATAGTTCTGGCATTGAACAAAACACAGAAGCGACAACAGGGGACGTAGTGTCTTGGGCCTAAACAAGTGACGCAATAAGAGTGGAAGTCTCGGTGTGATATTTGCTTTCCACAGGTGAGAAAATTTACTTTTTTGAACATCGGTTAGTGCAAGAAAAAAGGATCCCAAACAGGGTACTTAGCTTTACAAGACTTCAACTTTAATTCGGAGACGAAAACTCAGGTAGCAGCCAATCGGCACTCATGTGAACTGCTAATGCTTCGGGTTCCATGGCAATAAAGACTCATCTGTCTTACTTTATACTACTGATGACCTGACATCAGAAC
>NC_056730.1:410860218-410875218 GCF_019279795.1 Protopterus annectens | reverse complement strand
TAAAAGTCATGCAACTTACTGCTCTCTGTACTTTGTTTCCATAGTCTAGGAGATGGTACATCTGACCCTTAGAGGATGCTGATGAAATATAACTTAGATTAAATCCATAAAAAATGGTATTGAAGCAGTCTAACTTTATGACGATATGAGATCTGTGTGGTCCCCCATTTCTGCAGTTTTGTTTAGCTTTAATTTCTTTAACTTTGATTGACTCTTTTCCCAAATATACACACAACACTGCCATATTGTGCAAATGAATACATAGCCTTGGACACTCCCAAAGTGTCGAGAAAAAGGGCTACTACAATACCCCCATAAAACACTGTGAAACTGTGAATGGACCAGATTCCTTGGGTACTGTAGCACGAACACTGGCTGCCCCATTTCAAAGGGTAGGCAATGTTAGTGAAAACATCTGTGGAATAAAGTACAAACAGCTCACCTAATACAAGATCTGTTGGGTAAGTCTTGCAACACAGGTGTTACTCTCATAAGGCAGAAATTGTAACTAGTGCATACAGTGGGTCTGTTTCCTAACTACTGAACCATGGTAAGCCACTACAATAACCATGCACTGCATCACGCATGTGCCAGTGAAGAACTAAGGCTGCCAATATCCTCAGAGCCGGGAGACATTAGTGGAACAAAAATAGATTGCCTAACAGAAGACCTATGAAAAGGATGTTCAAAGTGCTCTCATATAATACAAATGCCTGACAAGCTACGCAAGTAACAGAACAGCCTATAAAATCCAAAAGCTGGGAGGCACCAAAAAGCCTGGCTGATAAATTTCTTAAGGACACTGTAGGAAATTTAGAATGATGTAATCTCAGACAATAGGAAAAAGAACCATGCTTTACTCCATGCCATTTTTGAAAAATTAAATACTTTTGGATGGCCCTTCTTGGATGCCTTCTTACGGCATAAGATTCCCACAAAAAGAGCAGTTATGGGTGCTGTGGAACATGTGCAAAAAGACCTCAGGAATCAACCTGCAGGTGACATTTGTTTGCCACAGAAGTAATTGTTTAAAGACGCCACAACTGAAAAAAAGCTTAAAGGGCCTTGCAACACACAGCCCAAATAAAGGAGGAAAACCATAATGCTGGAAAGTACTTAGCCAGGAAGGATAACAGAATAACCAAAGGGTGCCAATAAACAGGAGTAAAAATTTAACCTAAAGAAACCTTTACCTCAGCTAGTCTTGGGCTTATCGAAGGACAACTAAGCTTCTTTCCCAGAAAGAATAAATACTGTGCTGTATCAGTATATACTATATACAGGGGATGTGGACAACAGACAACTTGTGTACTGAATAGTCCTACAAGCGTCATCACCTCAGTCTGTTCCTGCAGCTGGAGTACTATGAAGCTAGATCTTGCAGTCCTAAACAGTTAATGAAAAAGATGCTCTTAACAATGCTAACAAAAAAAATTAAATTAAAACACAATAGCACAAAACTCAGCAAAATAAAATCAGTGGAAAAAAGGCAGAAAGAAGAATTACCTAAATTGCTAAAACTGTGACAAATCATGCTTTAGAAGCCTCAAAGTGAAAGTGCAGTAAAATGATTTTAAATGTATTGTTTCTGACATTAGAGAACACTATATGCATGTCTTGAGGTCAACAACACACGACCAAACACACAAACATGCAAATATTACACTAAAAAAATAAAAAGATCATATACTTAACTGTCAGCAAAACATTCCCCAAAATATTTTAGTAAAGGAGCATCTACAACTGGTAAAACGGTGGGACATTGCAATGTTTTATGTCCATACATACATGCACACAACATAAAAAGGTATACACACAATGCAGAAAAAAAATCATGCACAGAAAAAATACCTAAGTAAATGCCAAAAAAGGAATACTTTTACTCACTAGTTTCACTTCCTTAAACTCACCTTCTTCATCAATTATTATAGAACCATCTTCAGCCACCTTAACCCGAGGAACAAGAAGTGGACCGCCATCTTCATCCTCTTCCATATCTTCTGCCTCTTCCTCTACAGTTTCATTTGTAGTCAAGGCATGGGGTTTCTCAGATGACCTATCATAGCCAATCATTTAAAGATATCAAAACATTAGTTTTGTTTCTTCTGTTAAAAGTGAGGCTGAAAATGTTACTGTTCTAAATAAATGTTAAGACAATGGCTTTATTTTTACTTGCCAATACTGAAGTGGACCATTCCACATAAATAGCCATGTATTATACATTTAGGGACATTAGTGACTGCACCTAGATTTGAAAACAGAACTAGCAAAGCATTACGTGCAACTTACTCCAAGCAACAGCTCTACTGATGAACTGGTTCACTGAAAAGGAAATCAAAGCCATAAAACATACTAGAAATAAAAACAAACGAAACAAAGTTAACATGCAAGCAACTCATACCAAAATACAACAGCTCACAGACATGAAAGAAACATTTTAGAGTGGGGTGTGCACATGTGAAACATCTGCAAACTGGTTACTGTGGAGAGTTTATTTTGAAATGGATGGCCCAATGTCCCATGGCAGAAACCCTATGTGACAAACTGATGTACTCCTATTACAAAGAAATGTATGAAAATTGTGTAAATTCAGACATATAAATTAATATTACCTTCACTACTACCCTCACAGTCTAGGACTGGTTGTGCAAAGGCTAAGAAAGCTAGTGTAACAAAATGGTGTTAACTACAAGCAAGGGATGGATACAGTCCATGTTTAAGGTACTGCTAAAATACCTGCAACTCTTTGCCAAACTACAGAAATAATATCACAAGAGTTAACAGTAAAAGATATGAAACTACCAATGACAATCACAAAGGGGACCAGAAAAACAATTTCTTTAAGCATCAAATAAGTTGCATGCATGGGTAAGTGATGCAAAGAATTACATTAACAGCAAAAATTTAAATTTTAAGTAAGCAAACCATGTATTCTTCCCAGCATGGACAGCTAAGTGACTGCATACGGCCTTCTCCCCCAAAGAAATGTTGAAAAAGAGTAGTTCCCAAGCACTATTAGTAAAGTGACATGCATGTTTGTGCAAGACAGAACATGAAAAGACGAAGAAAAACAGTGGAATCAAATTAAATCTCTCTTATAAAATTTCTTATCAAAGAAACAAGGCAATAAAACAAGCTAACTTCTTCATTTCAAGAAACAAGCAGGTAAATCTAGATGGGTCAGAATTAGATTTGACACACTAGCAAAAGCCACTGTGATAACTTGGGGGTGACTGAGGATTTGCATTAAGAGACAGCAACTGCAGTGGTTAGCCTTGTCGCCTCACAGCAAGAGGTTCTCCCATTCAATTATCGGTAGGAGCGCCTTCTGTGTGGAGTCTGCATGTCTTCCCCGAGGTCAAGTGACGTTTAAAGACATGCAGGAACGTGCATGCATGAAAGGGTTTGTCTTCTTTGAAGGTTGGGCATTTGGCTGGCAATTCAGCACCGTAAATTCCACTGCCAATCATAAGCGGACCGGAGTTCCACTGTGGTGACCCCTACCAAGGAAAAGCCGAAAGACTTAATTTCATTAAAAGAAATTTCTCCTTTCTCTGAAATACAGCAGTATTGGACTTGGTACATGTAAGGGGTGTAGACAACACAGACCTAATGCATCAGGGTTGAAGAGGGACTGTCCTCTACAAGAATGCTTTACTTGTTTTAGTAATGTGGAATGCAGTTCCTTTTAACATCTGCACTTTTGTGATCTAACTAATGAAAGCTTACCACAAAGACAGACACTTCAGTCATGCAAACAATCCACATACATCAGAATTCTTCTTTCTGATGGCAGCTACCAAAGGCAACATTAAGTTTGTTTACCATGGTACGCCAATGATCTCAATGGACGAATTTGAAAGACAGCCCTAATGAACACAGTAAGTCAACAATACACAGAAAAAAAAAAGAATTTGAAAAGTTACATAAAATACAGAAGAAAGCATTTAGCACTCACTAATTAAATGTGATTAATAACCAAGTGTGGTGTACATATATCTATTCACACACATCAACACGTGTGTGTGTGTGTGTGTGTGTGTGTGTGTGTGTGTGTGTGTGTGTGTGTGTGTGTATATATATATATATATATATATATATATATATACACACACACATATATATATATATATATATATACACACACACACACATATATATATATATATATAGATATATATATATATATATATTATATATAGATAGATATATATATATATATATATATATATATAGATATATATATATATATATATAGATATATATATATATATATATATATATATATATATATATATATATATATATATATATATATTTACTTATTTATTGCATTTATCGGTAAAGTCCACTGGGCCTAAAGAGTCCATTTTCAGTGGAGGCCAGGGGAGAAAAGCTCCGACAAGAACATATATGCAGAAAAAAATTAAACATTAATTGGTACAAAAGTAGAAACAGTGTTACACACAGTGGTTACAGTAATATATACAGAATATATATACAGAAGTCAGGAATTCAGCTGGTTTGATTACACTAACATATACAGAATATATAGATAAAAGCAGGAATTTAGTTGCATACTAGATGAAAGTGGTAAAAATGGAGATAAATTAATCAGCATTATTGTACCAGTATCAAAACGTGAAGAAAGAAAAAAAATATGGAGGAAGTATCAGTCACTAGTAGTAAAAAGCATAGGAATTTTGTTATAAGGAGAAGGAAGAGGTTAGGTTATAGAGCAGGTACATAGCCCGGAAGAGTTGACATGATTTTTTTAGTATTTGTTTGAAGGTGGTGGTGCTGCCCGTGTTTCTTATGGAAGGAGGAAGCAAGTTCCACAGTTGGGCGATGGTGAAGTAGAGCAGTTCACCAGCCAGTAAGGTGGACCGTTCACTTTTAGAAGCAGATGATTTTCAAATCTTAGCTGCATGCTGGGTTGGTATTTGGCAAGTAGAGTAGGACAGTCTGTGGGTCTGTAGATTTTGTGTGCTGTAGTTAGCTGGGTGAATGAGACATGGAGAGGAAGTTTCAACCAGCCAAACTGTTTCAGTGAGTTACAATGGTGGGATGAGAATTTGGCATTGGTGGCAAATTTGGCTTTTCTGTTGCAACACAAGTTTGGATTTTGTAGAAGTTTGGATAGTAGTGAGGACAGGAGCACCATAAAGGAGACAGGGTAATAAAAATGTAGTTGCAAGGGTTTGTCTAGTAGAGAGGCTAAAAGTGTTGGTGCCTGTACAGCATACCAAGATTTTGGTGTGTTTTTCTGATGTTACTGTTAATGTGTAGGTCAAAGTTTAGCTTTTCATCTATAACAACGCCTAATAATTTAGTATGTAGGATAACTTCTATAGGGGTATTTGTCTTGAGCTTGTATACTGAAGAGTTTAGTCTACGGGAGTGGTTTTCTTACTGGTAAAAATAACTAGTTTAGCTTTTTTTGGATTTAGGGCAAGATGACTGGTAAGCATCCAAGATTCAGTAGCGGTGAAGGCATTCTGGGTGAACTGCTGGAGATCAGAGCTGGAATTTGCAGTGCAAATTATTGTAGAGTCATTAGCATACTAGATTACTGAGCATTGTGGGAGAGTGGTGTGAAAGTTGTTAATAAAGATGCTAAATAAGACAGGACCAAGTATGGAGCCTTGCGGTACCCCATGTGGAAGTACTGAAAACGGGAGAGTAAGACTGTTGCCATTTGATGGATTGCAGCCTATTGGAGAGATAGATATTGAATCATTGTAGAGTCAGTGGGGAAATGTGGAGGGTAAAGAGTTTAGAGAGGAGGAGTGTGTGGGAAATGGTATCAAAAGCTTTGGAGAGGTCGAAGAAGAGAGAAGCGATTATTTTACCAGAATCTGGTACCTGGTTAACTGTATCAAGGAAGGAGAGGTGGGCTGTAGTGGGTACTGTGCCCTGGTCTGAAACCATGCTGAGTGGGTGACCGAATCCGATTTTCAAGCAGGTGGTTGAGGAGTTGGGCATGGATGCATTTTTCCAGTATTTTAGAGAAGGGTGACACAGAATAGCTATGGGTCGAAAGTTTGTGGTGTCTGCGTTGGTGCCGCCTTTCTGTAAGGGGATAATGAATGTTTTTTTTTCCAGATGTCTGGGACAAGGGACTCTAACTGATTTGTTATGAGTATGCTGATGGGATAAGCTATAGAGTTTGCAGCTAGCTGCAGGAAGTGTGGGGGTAGATTGTCAGGGGTAGAGTACAGGGTTTAAGCTTAATTAAAAAACGTTTTTTTTTATTGTGGCAATGAGTACGGGGGAGAATTTTAAGTTAGAGTTGTGTGTAGGATTGCTTTCTGGGATGGGTTGGTCATTAGCTGTCTTGGTAGTGGTGTGTAAACCACAGGAATGGTGGTGGTTAGGTAAGCTATGGTGTCAATGAACTAGGAATTGAAGAGGGTGGCAAGTTCGGTAGAGGTTTTGTGTGGGTCAGGGGATGGGTTGCTTTGAGAGCCTGGATGTAACAGATTAATGAAGGACCAAAATTTTTTGGCTTTGTAGGGAGAGGCAGTGGGCTTTTTTATCATTGGTTATTAGACATTTTGCCTGGTTATGGAGTGGTTTGTATTGTATTAAAGTTGTAGGGTCTGTTTTTCTGCCATGATTTCCAGATTATATCCCTTGTGGACATGACTTCTTTGATCAATTTTGAGAGCCAGCTTGAATGATTATGTTTTATTTGTTTTTGGCGGGTGGGTTTTTGCCTATTTAGGATGTCTACGAATGTAGAGTTAAACTCAACAGCCTTGTTAAGTGGTAGTGATTTGAGGGGTTCCCTATTTACTTTCGCTAAGGTTTCATTAAATATGGATGGCTGGAACTTAGTTAAATTTCTGGTTGATTTCTATTGGTGCTGCCCTGGGGTTGGGGTGTTTTGCATAGGATATATGCTGGGTGGTGGTCGTTAATGGTACTGGATAGTATGCCTGCAGTGATGATGTTGTTAAGGTGGGACCATTGCGGAGCCCCAAATGTTATTTTTGTGGGGTCTGGTGATGTCTTCAATTAGTTGGGAGAAGTTGTAAAGGTTTATGTTTTTTGAGAGATTGCTGTAGGCAATGTTTAATCAATCAATGTTTACATCACCTAAGATGATGGTTTCATTATCTATGTTTTGTGAAGTCCAGACAAGTATGTTTTCTAATATTGGTATGTTGTTTCCTACAGGAATATACAGAACAATTATGCAAATGTTTTTATGGTTAAGTTTTAATAGAGATTAGTACTTCAGCTGCGAAGAAGTTGGGTGTTGGTTGAGTAGGGAATTAATGTATATATGCTAGGGAAGAATATTGCTACTCCTTCTCCTCTCCTGTTCAGCCGATCAGCTCTCAAGCATGACTAGCCTGGGGTAAAACTCAGTGTCTTCTACATACGATTCAATCAGGTTTCAATAGCTACTATAATATCAGGGTTGTTTTGTGAAATCCATGCCTGGAGTTCAGGTACCTTGTTTCTAAGGCTTTGGAGATTTATGGTTGACAGCAAGAGAGATTTGCTAAGATTGCTAGGGCTGGGGAGGGTTGGACCTGGATTCAGATGTACATCACCACACTGGGATATAATGCTTTGCCTAATTATGTGAGCTATACTTTGTTTTTTCTTGAAAATGGTATAGTTGCTGCTGCTAGTGTGATAATGGGGGTGTCTGTGGAGAGGTAGAATTTTTTACTTTGGATAGTACAGAAGTATTAACTGTGAATAAGCTAGGGTGGATGTTTGAGTAACCTGGTAAATGTGGGTTATGTGTGGTGGTTGTACAAGTGAATGTAGGAGGTATGTTGGATATCTGGACATTTGTGATCATTACTAAGACAATGCACAGGTGAGAAAAGTGACAGCATAGTAAAAGTAGTGAGGGACAAAATGGTGGTTGAATGCAGTGTGATAACACTATATGGCCCTATTTAGAATAGGTAGGCAGGCAGATTAAGAGGTAAGGTATGACTGTAGGAAATAATTTAAGAGGTCACAGGATAGGTGGAAGAGAGGTGTAGGAGGGATAAGGTTAGTTATATGGATGATGTGGGGGGGCAGCGGAGTGAGCGTAGCAAATGGAGCAAGTCTAGCCACCTAAGGGAAAAGAGCTGAAAAACTACCAGTGTAAGGTGAGGAATAAGGTTAAAAATAAGTATCTAGCAAAAGACTGATCTGAGTGGCTGTGGAATACTTTAATTATCAATGCAAGCACACAAACAGGGTTGTTTGGCAGTTATGGAGAGAGTTCTGATTAGTATAGAAACTATAACGGAAGTAAAAGCAAAACTTTACTAAATTAAACAGTAAATGCTTGGGACTAGAACACTGTGCGAGTGTAAGGTTAATTCAAGGTATTATGGTCAAATCTAGTGGCAATTGGCTGGAACCCTTCACTGCTGTGCATAAACCTTTAAACCTCAACACTTTACAAAAACTAAATTGTAATTCACCTATTTTATATATAAATATATCTATATATATCTATATATCTATATAAATCTATATATACATATATATATATATATATATATATATATATATATATATATATATATATAAATATCTATATAAAAATATCTATATATATTTAACTATATATCTATATCAATATATCTATAAATTGATCTATATATATTATATAAATTTATATATATATATATAAATATATCTATATATAAATATACCTATATACACATATATATATATATAAATATATCTATATATAAATATACCTATACACACACACATATATATATATATATATATATATATATATATATATACATACATGGATTCACTATACAATCTCGAAATACTGAAATGTCGAATTTCAGTATTTCGAGACTGAATAGTCAAAAAAACACATACACGAAATCCCACAATCACGAATACTACAATCGCGAACATTCACACACACACAAACCAGGACATAATCACATACACCTACCTAACTAAACAAACATAACACACAAAAACATACAACTTACCTATAAGCTGGAGACAACTGCCTGCACCCCCAAGACCCCTACTTATATATTCCGACTCCAAGGTCACACTAAATACACAAACACAAAAAAACACAACCACGTGCACGCGCACACACACACACACACACACACACACACACACACACACACACACACACACACACACACTAAAATCCCTACCCATTATCCTCAAACACATAGCACTTACCTGAAAAAAGAAGTTATGTACTCACCATAACGTTCCATCTGAGTAGATACTTCATTTGTCTGCAACCTGTGGGTATCGGATCCGATCTCTGATCCGAGCCGGCAGCTTTACTAGCTAAAAGATCCGAGCTCCTAGCTCCTCCCCTACCCATAATCCCCTGCTACATACTCCCTTTCCCCAGATCAAGTTTGCCTATACTAACAACCAAGATTCTCGACCGAGGACCATAACCTACTGCCTAACTGCATGAACAATGTCATTCATAGTCAGGAAGCACGTTACTGGAGAGGGGGTCGGTTGCAGACAAATGAAGTACCTACTCAGATGAAATGTTATGGTGAGTACATAACTTCTTTATCTGAAGTAGCGACTTCATTTGTTCTGCAACCTGTGGGACAGAGTCCCCAGCTACCTAAAAAAAAAAAACCCTGGGAGGTGCTCAAGGAAGGATATTCCGGAGCACAGCGGGAGCCAAAGGAAGCCCTACTCCTGGATATCATATCCAATTTATAATGAGAAATGAATGTATGGGAAGAGGATCAAGTAGCTGCTGAACATATATCATCCAGAGGAACTCTGGACCAAAACACTGTAGAAGTAGCTATGGAAGTAGCTATGGAAAGAGTTG
This sequence comes from Protopterus annectens, assembly GCF_019279795.1. NCBI lineage: Eukaryota > Metazoa > Chordata > Ceratodontiformes > Protopteridae > Protopterus > Protopterus annectens. The sequence goes on along the minus strand of NC_056730.1, from coordinate 410,865,401 downwards.
AATGGGCATGGACGGAAGGGGCAGGTTTCCCTGAGGCTAAATAAGCATGGATGATGCATTGCGAAATCCAGTTTGCTAAAGTAACTTTGGTAATAGCCTTACCTAAGGATGGTTTGGCAAAGGACACAATTAATCAGACCTGCGAGTAGCCTTCGTCCTGTGCAAGTAAAAGCGCAGTTGTCTATGTACGTCCAATTTGTGTAATTTATATTCCCCTTCATTCTGGAAGTTGGAAAAAAATACCGGTAAATTAATCGACTGATTAATATTTGATTCAGAGGCCACTTTGGGCAGAAAGGAGGAGTTAGTCCTGAGAGACACTCTATCCTTATGAAAAATTAGATAAGGGGGTCTTCATGCAAAGCGCTTGAAGTTCTGAGACCCTCATGGCTGATGTAATAGCGATCAGAAAGGCTGTTTTCCAAGATAAAAATTTTAATTGAACCGAGGCGGCTGGTTCGAAGGGCGGACTCGTTAATGCCTGCAGAAACCAATGTCAGGTCCCATGGTGGAACCGCAGTCTTAACTGGTGGCTTCAGCAGAAAAATTTCTTTCAAAAACGTTTCGCACATTTTAGCTGAAGCTAACGATCCCAGCCCATCTCCTATGTGAAAATGACAGATGGCTGCCAACTGTACTTTAACTGTAGATGCACTGGCTCCTTGATGAAAAATGTGACAAGAATTCAAGAACAGTTGGGATAGGGACAGTAAAGGGATCCAAATCCTTGTCTGTAGCCCAGATAGAAAAATGCTTCCACTTACTACTGTAAATGCTGCTGGTAGTAGGTTTGTGCGCTGCTACCAGAATGTCTTTCACTGGTGAGGAGATACCGGGAGAACTTGCCATCAGAGGAACTGGATCAACCAAGCCGTGAGCTTGAGGTTCTCCAGGTTTGGGGGTTGCAATTCCGCAGGATGCAAAATCAGATCCAGGATGGGATCCAAGATCGAAGGAAGAACTACACTGAGACCGCAGATAAGGGAACCAGATCTGGCGAGGCCAGACTAGGGCTATGAGGATAACTTTGCTCCCCAACCTTTGGGCTTTCTGTAGAAACTTCATCATGAGAGGAAGAGGGGGGTAAGCATTGAGACCACCAGGTGGCCAAGCATGAACCAGAGCGTCTCTGGGGCTCTCCCCCGGTGGAGGAATTAGAGCGAAAAACTCACTGCACTTTGTGTTTGCCGGAGAAGCAAAAAGATCGCAGAAAGGTAGACCCCACTTGAGGAAAATCTGCTTCGCTACTGACGGGTTCAGAGACCACTCGTAAGGTGCAAGGATCAAGCAACTCAGCTTGTCCGCAAGAAAGTTGGACCGTCCCGGAATGTGCGTTGCTATCAGAGAACGGTTGGTGGATATCGCCCATTCCCAAACTTCTCATGGCCTCCCGACAAAGGGGATAAGATCTGGTTCCTCCCTATTTATTTATGGACCAGACTACCGCCATGTTGTCTGTCTGTATTGCAATAGTCCCCAAGGGAAGAAGGTCGTGAAGAGCTTGCAACGCTAGAAGCATCGCCCTCATCTCTAGGACATTGATATGCAGAGCGGTCTCCAAGGGAGCCCACGTGCCTTGGACGGTTCTGCCCATAGCATGCCCCCCCACACCCGAGGTGAGAAGCGTCCGTGGTCAACGTGGCTTGGGGTTGAGGCTTCACGAAGGGTCTCCCTTCCTGCAGCTCCCGTGAGCAAAGCCACCAGAGGAGGGAGTCCCTGCAAACCTTGCTCAGGGAAATAGGAGTGTCTAGGGGGTGTAGCAACAGAGACCATTGGACTTGAAGGGTCCAGTGAAGAATTCTCATTCGCAGATATGTGTGCAGGGAAAGACTGACTGCTGCCGCCATACAGCCCAGCGCTCTCGGAACTAATTCTGCCGATGGGGCTGGGGACTGAAGTGCCAAAATATGATGCGACAAACTGCTCAATCTGTCTGATGTTAAGAGGGCCTGAGAGGCGGGTATCTATTTTGGCCTCTATGAATTCCAGAACCTGTACACGAAGAAGGAAGGATTTCTGGAGGTTTATTGAAATTCCCACACGCTGGCCAAGAGTGAGAGAATAGTCTCTGGCAGAACAAAGCTGATGCCTAGCGGAGGCAGTGAGGAGCCAGTCGTCCAGGTACGGAAAGACCTGAATGACCTGGAGTCTCAAGTGGGCTGCAACAACTGCCATGACCCTGGTGAACACCCTGGGGGCTGTGGTGAGGCTGAACAGAAGAACCCTGAACTGATAATGACTGGCTCCCAGCCGAAAGCGGAGAAACCTCCTTGATCGTTTGTCCATAAGACTATGGTAGTACGCATCCTGGAGGTCTAGGGAGCACATCCAATCGTTCTCCCGAAGAAGGGGGAGAATTGATTGCAGAGTGACCATCTGGAACATTTCTTTGGGAATGAACAGGTTCAGGGAAGAAAGGTCTAAAATTGTTCTTAAGTACCAAGTCTTTTTTGGCACTAAAAAGAACCTGGAATAATTGCCCAATCCAAACTGGTCTGGGGGGACATGCTGGATGGCTCTTTTTTCTAGCAGCTTCGAAACCTCCGAAGCTGCCGCCTCCCTTTGATCGGGTGGGACATCGGGGAGGTGCTTCGTAGGAGGGGGAAGACTTAGAAAGGGAATGGTGTAACCTCTGGATATAATTTGGAGCACCCACCAATCTGTCGTAATGGACTCGCAATTTTTGAGGTGCTCCGACAGACGCCCCCCGACTACCTCCAGAGAGGGACAGCCGGGTAAGCCCTCAGGGCTGTTGCGTGGACCTGTCCGAGAACAGTTCTCTAGACAAGAAATTACGCGGCCCCCCACTGCCTCTGGGCCGGCGCCCACCTTGTCCTCCTCTGCCTCTTTAGGACGAGGGATCCGAACTGGACGGGGCCTGCTGAGACTTCCAGAACCACATCTTCTTTTATCCCCTCTGATTCCTAGAGAAGGATCGTTGGGAATTAGAGAAGCGGACTCCGACGGCAGACTGTCTTCCCGTACTTTTCGCTTTGGAACAGCGGCTCGCGGACGGTCTAGCCAAAGAGCGAAGAGCTGTCAAAGGGTTCGTTCACGAAGGATGCCTTGAAGGGTTCCGCAAAATCACAAAGGCGGAGCCAAAAGTGACACCACAAGGCAACCCCTGCTCCGCTAGCTCTAGCAGCTCCCTAGAAGTGCTAGAAATAGATTTTAGAATGGCCATGTGAGTCGAGAAAGTCCTCTTATCCTCAGCCGTCATGGACTCCGGGGTAGCTCCAGCGTATTCCTTTATTAAGTCTCAATGGAGTCTGATGACATGCGCCATGTAGTTCAGCTCCCTTATAGAGAAGGTGGCTGAAGCAAACATCCGCGTTCCAATGCGGTCCAACGTCCGAGATTCCTTATCCGGAGGATGGACCGAGGAACTCCCCTGTGCGAGTTCCTTCTTCATGGCGGCCGCCACCAACATGGCATCCACTGGTGAACCCTTAGACCAAGCCTGCCTAACCGAGGGAGGGCTTAGAATTTTATCTGGCCTTCTTGGAATTGGCTCCACTGTGTCCGAATCCTTCCACACCCTGGTAGTAATTAGGTCTATCAGGGGGTCAGCCGGGGGGACACCCAGGAGGTAGACGGGCCTGCATCAAACGCCTCCAGAAACACAGACTCATCTGTCTGAGGAAGGGTTTTGGGCAGACCACCCTCCTCTAATTCGCAAAATTTCCATGATGTCTCCAAAGGAGACATCCTCAGGGGGTGATCTTGGGGAACCTTCCCCTTCATCCAAATCTGTGTCTTCTGTGAGGGACTCAGTGGTGTCCAGTTGCCTCCCTTTGCACTTCCGTTTGCGAGGGACCTCCTCGGTAGGGTTATCCAAGGCGGGCTCACCCACGGGGTCCGGTTCCTCTAAGGGAACTAACTGGAGTGTTGGTGCAGGCTGTCCCAATGGCCGGATGATGGAGGATAGACCCAAATGCGTTGGGGGGGGTGGATCCGACATCCGGACCGGGGATCTGGAAGGTCGACAGAATCCTCTCCACTACCTCGAATGCCGAAGGGGAACCACTTTCCCCAGGCTCCGAAAGCAGCCCCCTCGGCTCCAAGGTAGGGATCTGCGTCAGAGCAGAAGCGGTCGGACCCAAGAGTGAAGTGTGCTCTGACCTGACCGGAGTTGAAGACACCTACCCCTACGGATACGTCGCTCGGCCCCGAGAGCTAGGATCCGACAAGATCGAGGGCAACGTTGGCATCGAAGTAACTGGTGCTGTTGGTGCCGACAACTCCCCGGTTCCGAAATGGCCCAGATCCAACGACTCCGAGACCCCAAACCGGGTCAGAGAAGGAGCTATCGGGGTAAAGAAAGGGGCTGCTCTCCCCCCTGGAGTGGGAGGTGGCAGGAGCACCGCCATCTGCATTTGAGTCTGCAAAAATCGACGCATCATTCGATCAATGTCCACATCGGTCAGGCTCCTTGTCGATCTGGAAGAGGTCAGAGGCGGGCCGGGAGGGCCGCCTCGAAAACCGTTACTCCTCCTCCAGCGAGAAACAAGGCTAACGGAGCAGAGAGGGAGAGGATCTGGAGGCCCTCGTGGAGGGCCTCGTAACTTTAGATGGCAGGGCCGAGGACAAGTCTCAGCTCGCCTCTTGTGACTCTTAAGCTTCTCTTTATGCCTCTTCTCTTTAGAGTAAGAAGAGTCCCCGTGACCCTGAGAATCTGAGGGAGGTTGAGTCCCAGACAGGGTAGGGGGTTCCAAAGGCCTGGGGGCTGGAGTCACGGCCTGTGCCTTAGAGGGACAGGAGGAAGAAGAATCCTGCGGTAATAATCCTGCCAGGATTAACTTGTTCCTCCTATCCCTGGTGGCCTGGAGGTTAAAAGCTGCACAAATTTGGCAGCTGGTGGACAAATGGGCCAGCCCCAGACAAATAACGCACTGAGTGTGGCCATCAGTTGGGGAAAGATTATGGCCACACTCAGTGCACTTAGAGAATATGGCTTTGGGCCCTTCAGCCATAATACAGAACACACACACACACACACACACACACACACACACTCACTCTAAGGGGAAGGAAATAAAAATTAAGACAAAATTACCAGAAGAGTTTTAAACTAATAATACTACACGACGACTAACGCGCTAGTACACACACACAACAAAAAGTATTCAAGTCTAACTTTTAAAGGTTATTTTAAAGCAGAAAGTTCTCACCCACGCCTAGGT
>NC_056730.1:410759082-410859718 GCF_019279795.1 Protopterus annectens | reverse complement strand
GTGCCCCTAATGGGAAGCAATTAAATCTATAAATACAAGGATATACCTCTAACAAAAAAGCAAATACACCAAAAAACTTTTTGAGCATAGTAAGTGAGAGTAGAGGTATAGCCAAAAGAAGAAAGGGAGCTGGAGGGAGGATAACCAGGACTGCAACAGTGAATACACTCAAACATCTACATTTATGGCAAGCGTACACAACTGTACTACGTTCTTCGTGTTTCACTGTTGCAGTCATTACATTTGGGTATATTCCCAAAGCTAAGGGTGGGAGGAGGAATTTAAACAAAATCAGGACCAGTTATAAGGCCCTGCAAGAGTGCAGTGGCAAAATCAGCTCTAGATTTAGAGAAAATAGGCAAATGATAATGTTTGGTGAAAGTATGTACAAAACTCCAGGTAGCAGCTTCTAGGATGTCCCTAGTAGGGATGCCCCTGAGAAAGGCTGTAAAGAAAGATGCAGCCCTGGTTGAATGGGGTCTGATGCCCTGTGGGATAGGGTTTTTCATGGTGCTTATAGCAGAAATGAATGCAGTGGCCTATCCATTTTGAAATGGTTTGTTTTGAAATAGCTTTCCCCTCTGTCCCTGCAGCAAATGCCACAAGCAGTTGTTCAGATTTCCTTTGAGGTTTAGTCCTGTCCAAGCAGAATCTAAGCTATATGTGCACATCTAAAGAGTGTAGTATCCGTTCCCCTTTGTTCTGTGGGTTAGGAAAGAAGGTAGGCAAATGAATGGACTGATTAAGAGCCACACTGGATACCATCTTGGGCATGAAGGAGGGATTGGTTCTGAGGGACACCATGTCCGCATGAATGATGATGAAAGGTTCCACTGCCATGAGCGCCTGTAATTCAGATACCCTTCTTGCAGAAGTGATTGCTAAAAGTAAAGCTGTTTTCCAGGAAAGAAAATTTTAAATCTGCAGTAGCAGCTGGCTCGAAAGGAGAAAGAGTGAGTTTCTCCAAGACAAAGTTAAGATCCCAGGCTGGAGTTGGAGCTCTCCTGGGTGGCCTTAAATTTTTGGCCCCTCTGAGGACTGCTTGAGCAGTGGGTGAGAGAAGAGAGGCGGCTCTGTGCTATAATGAGCTGAAATGCCTGAGGCATGAATTTTGATGGAGGAAAAGGACAAGCCCTTATGATGCATCTCAGTCAAGTATTGTAGAATCTGAGTTCAATTGGGCACTGCTGCATTCATTCCTTGAGATTGGTTCCAGGCACAAAATCTTTTCCATTTTGCAGCATAAGATTTTCTAGTACTAGGCCTCCCTGCCTCTAAAATGATATCCATCATTGATTTACTGAGGGATGGTAAAGGAGAGATTAAGTAATTAGCCAGGCTGCTAGGTTCAGGGTTTGCAGCTGAGGCTGCAGAATTTGGTTCTCCTGCTGAGACAACAGGGAAGGAAGTCTGAGGCAGGTGCCATGGAGCAAAGCATGACACACTGCATAAAAGTGGGTACCAGTGTTGGCGAGGCCAGTCTGGTGCAATTAAAATTGTCTTTGGCTTGTCCTGTTTGATCTTTAGAAGTACCCTGGAGAACAGAGGCAGAGGAGGAAAGGCATAAAAGGATACAGCATTCCACTTTCCAAGCTAGCTTGTGGGGAATCCTTGTGCAAAATTTGTCCAGTTGATGATTCTGGGGGGGAGGCTAACACGTCTATATCTGGGCTCCCTCCATTTGCTTGTCAACATGTTGAAAATCCTAGGTTCCAGTTTCCACTTATGTGGGTCCATGAAGTTTCTGCGGAGTCAGTCTGCCAGTGTATTTAGTTTTCCTGGCAGGAATTGAGCTCGTAGATTCACTTGGTAGCTCAAGGCTGTGCTCCACAATGCCATGGCTAGTCTGCAGGGGGGGGGGGGTAAGAATGTGTACCCCCCTCCTGCTTTTTTATGTACCACATGATGTTGTCAGTCTTTACCATTAGTTGTCATGGAAGAATGTGGTCCTTGAAGGCTGTCCGAGCATTCTGTACAGCTAACATTTCCTTTTGATTTATGTGCAGGTGCATTTGACTTGGGTTCTATTTGCCCTGAATGCACTTCCCTGCCAGGTGAGCCCCCCCCCCATGCATAGTCTGATGTGTCTGTTATGATTTGGGAAGCAGGGGGTAATGTGAATGGTAGTCCCCTGTTTTGGTGGCAAGCCTCTGCCCCCAAAAGGAACTCTAGGCGTACGCAAGGTATGATAGGAATCCTTGCTTCTAGATCCTTTGAATGTTGACACCATAGGCTTTTGAGATACCACTGTAGTTTCCTCATATACAGCCTTGCATATGGAATTAGAAGAATGCAGGAGGCCATGAACCCCAAGGCTTGCAGTATTTGCCTTGCAGATAGACTTTTTTTTGTGGCCACTTATTTGAAGTAGGTTGTCAAATGAATCTGTTTCTCTGGCGTGAGGAAAGCCATCTGCGAAGTTGTATTCAAGCTTGCTCCCAGGAATATAATTTGTTGACAGGGTACCAGGTGTGATTTCTTTTCATTTATGGTGAACCTCAGATAAGTCAGTACCCTTTGAACAAAGGCCAGATGACTCAATAGAATGTCCTGGCTTTCTGCCTGAATTAGACAATCGTCCAGATACGGGTATATTTGAATATTTCTTTGCCTGCAAAATGCAATGACTGGAGCTACGCACTTTGTGAATACCCTGTGCGCAGTATATAAGCCAAAGGGCATTGCAGAGAAAGTACAGTTTTGTACCTACCATAAATGTAGAGTGCTAATACAGCTGCAGTCATAACAGATGGGTTCTCCTGCCGTCAGGTGGGTCCTCGGTCGGCCGAATTCCAAAGTCTAGGTCCGGCGTCAGTTGTCGTCGCCTCTTCCCTGACGTCAGTGCGACAGGGGTATAAAGGAACCAGCCAACGCCATTTTCTTCAGTTTTTCTTGCCCCAGATGTCAGGTGCCCCCAGAAGGAAGGCAATACATAAATTTGTGTGATAATGCAGTGCAATATAATCACAATACAGTAGTTGCAAGCAAATACATCATAAAAGAAAACCCCAATCAGGTTGTATGAGGATGTGTTAGCCTATAGGCCTGTCCCCAGAGGGGAAGGAGGGAGGGAAAACTGGACTGCAGCTGTATTAGCACTCGAACATCTACATTTATGGTAGGTACAAAACTGTACTATGTTCATCGTGCATACAGCTGCAGTCATAACAGATGGGTAGAATCCCAAAGCTAAGGAAGGGGTGGTAGGCACTAGGTGGAGTGGTAGGCACTAGGTGGAACTAGGAGGAGCCAAAATGCCCTGAAAGACTGCAGTGGCAAAGCCTGCTCTAGATTTGGAGTATAATGGTAGGTTGTAGTGCTTGGAGAAGGTATGCACAGAACTCCAAGTGGCTGCTTCCAAACTATCCTTGGTAGGAACTCCTCTGAGGAAGGCTGCAGAGGTGGCTGTGGCCCTGGTGGAATGAGTTCTAATGCCTGTAGGAACAGTTTTGCCATGAAAGGAATAGCAAAAGCGTATGCAGTGGGCTATCCATTTTGAGATTGTCTGTTTGGAAATTGGCTTCCCTTGAGCTCCTACTGCATAGGCCACAAAGAGCTGTTCTGATTTTCTGAAAGGCTTTGTTCTGTCCAAATAATAACGGAGTTGTCTGTGGATGTCCAAGGAGTGTAGTACCTCTCCCCTTTGTTTTGAGGATTAGGATAAAAAGTAGGTAAATGTATATCCTGATTTAAAGCTACCCTGGATACCACTTTAGGCATAAAGGACGGGTTGGTCCGTAAGGAAACTCTGTCCTGATGGAAGATAAAAGGCTGGACAGCCATGAGAGCCTGTAGTTCTGAAACTCTACGAGCTGAGGTGATAGCCAGAAGGAAAGCTGTTTTCCAGGACAAATATTGCAAATCTGATGAGACAGCTGGCTCAAAGGGAGGCAAGGTCAGTTTTTCCAGAATGAAATTAAGATCCCAAGCAGGTATTGGTGGTTTCCTTGGAGGCCTTAAATTCTTAGCCCCTCTGAGGAACTGTCTTAAGACAGGGTGAGAGAATAAAGGTTGATCAGTGTTGTATTCTGCAGAAATGGCTGAGGCATGGATTTTGATGGAGGAGAAAGAAAGTCCACTGCTTAGCAGTTCAGCCAAATATTGTAGTATTTTAGGTAAATTCAGTTTTTCCTGGATCCTGGCCCTTTTTCTCATTCCAGACACAAAAACGTTTCCATTCTGCGGAGTAAGCTTTTCTAGTTGATGGCCTTCTGGCCTCCAAAATGACATCCTGCACCTCCTTGGAGAGTAGAGCCTGTTGTGATGCTAAGGAATCTTCCATGCGGCTAGATTGAGTGTTTTTAGCTGGCTGTGAAGAATTTTGAAACTGTGCTGAGTCAGAAGAAGAGGCATTAGAGGCAGGGTCCATGGTGGGGAATGAGTCAGGCTCCTCAGGAGTGGGTACCAGTGTTGCCTTGGCCAGTCCTGAGCAATGAGAATCATCTTTGGTCTGTCTGCTTTGGTCTTTAATAGAACTTTGGGCAGCAGAGGAAGAGGAGGGAAGGCATAAACTGTCATTGATGTCCAACTGAAAGAGAGCGCCGTCCACTCTCCAGGCCTTTGGATGGAAGATCCTTGAGCAGAATTTTGTCAATTGATGATTCTTGTGGGAGGCAAAGAGATCTACGTCTGGCCTTCCCCATTCTTGGATTATTTCTGTAAAAACTTTTGGATGCAATTTCCATTCGTGTGGATCTGTCATATTCCTGCTTAGGTTGTCTGCCAGCGTGTTTTCCTTGCCTGGCAAGTACTGTGCTTGTAGTTCCATTTGTAAGTCCATGGCCATGTTCCAAAGTGACATGGCCAGTCTGCATAGGGGTAAGAATGTGTTCCTCCCTGTTTGTTTATGTACCACATAACTGTGGTGTTGTCCGTTCTTATCAATAGTTGACCTGGTTGTAGAAGGTCCTTGAAAGCTAAAATAGCATTTATTACTGCTAGCATTTCTTTTTGATTGATGTGAAGGTGCTTTTCTTTTTGGGACCATTTGCCCTGAATGCACCGATCTGTCATGTGCGCCCCCCAGGCGTAGTCCGAGGTGTCTGTTGTGATGACTTGATTTGCTTGAGGTTTGCTGAATGGAAGACCTGTGTTTGTCTGACATACTTGAGCCCACCACAGAAATTCCTTTTGCAGACATGGAATTAGTGGTATTATTGTTTCCAAACTGTGGCTGTGTTGAGACAATATGTTTTTCAGGTACCATTGTAGTTTCCTCATATGCAGCTTTGCACATGGGATTAGTAAGATGCAAGATGCCATGAATCCCAGAGCCTGCAGGATTTTCCTTGCAGTCAGCCTGGTGCAATTTGCTAGTGTTCTGAAGTATTGAATTAGTTGCCCCTGCTTCTCTGGCGTGAGGTAGGCCAGCTGGGTGTTTGTGTCCAAATTGGCACCCAGGAAAATTATCTTCCGAGAGGGTATTAGCCTTGATTTCTTTTTGTTGACTGTGTATCCCAGAGTTCAATAACATTATTACATAAGCCAGATGGTTCAGAAGAATGTGCTTGCTGTCCGCTTGGATCAGGCAGTCGTCCAAATAGGGGTATATTTGTATCCCTTGAAGTCTGCAGTAGGCAATTACTGATGCCAGGCATTTCGTGAATACTCTGGGCGCAGTAGATAAGCCAAAGGGCAATGCAGAGAATTGATAATGGGTTGAACCTGCAAGAAATCTGAGGTACCTTCTGCAATTTTGTCTGATTGGGACATGCAGGTATGCCTCCTTCAGGTCCAATGTTACCAGCCAAGACTCCTTGCCCAGCATGGGAAGAAGTTGCTGTAGAGTAAGCATCTTGAATTTTGGTACAAGTAGAAATGCGTTTAGGATGGATAGATCCAAAATAGGTCTAAATTTTTTTCCCTTCCTTGGCACCAGAAATAGCCTGGAATAAAAACCTTGACCTTGTTCGTGCGTAGGTACCTCTTGAATAGCTTTCATGTTTATGAGATCTGTAATTTGCCTTTGTGCCTCTGCCCTTTGATTGTGTGGCAGGTTTGGCATGCCTCTCATTTTTGGAAGGGTGTGAAAATGGAATTTGTAGCCTCTGTTTATAATGTCCAGGATCCATTTGTCCTTTGTGACAACATGCCAATTTTTTGAAAATAATGCCAGCTTTCCTCCTAAGGGGGCTGCCATTTGAGACCTGGTTGGCATGCAAAGGGGAAAGTCATTGTGTTTGCTTTCTGAAAGATTGCGAGTTGTCCTCACCACCTCTTTGTGTAGGAGCTAGCCATTGTCTGCCTCTATACGATCCTTGGGGTTGTCCTCTGCCCCTTGGGCGCCTGCATCTGCCTCTTTGGGGTCTGTCTGTGGCAGGAAAGGACCAGTTTTTGGAAGGCCAATTTCTACTAAAATGTGAGGGCTGAACCTGTAGAAATTCTTTCACAGTTGGCATTGATTTAGCCTTTTCCTCCATTTTTCTTAATACCTCCTCAGCATTAGCACCAAATAGTACATCCTTTTGAAGAGGGGCGTCTAGTAATTTAGCTTTGACATGATCAGGCAAGGCTTGTTCCTTGAGCCAGGCATGCCTATGTATGACTGATCCTGTAACAGCAGCTCTACATGAGGCCTCTAGAGCATCAAAACCACATTGTAAGGTATGCTTACCCACTTGTTCTGCACTATGCATCAAATCCTGCAACTCCTTCAAGTCTGGTTGTTCAGGTTGTGTCATTTTACTTTTCAACTGTGATAACAAAAACTGTTGGTATTTTAGCATATGAAACTTACAGTTTAAGGTCCTCATGGATAAGGTAGCAGAGGTATATACCTTTTTTCCCCACCTTACTAAGGATCTGGAATCTCTCTCGGAAGGCAATGGATTTTTGGCAATGGAGGCCTTAACTCCCTTGGGGCCCTTGAGATGGTTTCTGGGTCAGCAGCATGGCTTTTGTATAGAAATTGGTGTGAGTCAGGAACCCTGTAGTACCTGTCAGGCTTAACTGGAGCTGGAGGTAGAGGGTCCGGGTTAAGGCAGGCCTCCGAGTAAACATCATCTAAGATGTCCAAGACAGGAGGTATAGCCAGAGGCCTGTGCTGAGGTAACAAGAGAAATTCCCTGAGCCTTTTCTTGGAATCTGAATAATCCTGGCCTTTCCAGTGGAAGTGTTCCCTTAAGGTATGCAAAGTTTCCCCAAATGAGAAATCCTCAGGGGGGGGATACAGAAGGGATGGACTCCTCCGCATCAGAGTCTACAAAAGGGGGGTAAGAATGTTCCTGATCATCAGAGTGCTCTGAAATAATGGAGCCCTGATCAGAGGAGGGAGAATCTTTCTCCATTCTGGGCCTTTTGTCCGGTGGGGGCTGAGAACCTCTGATTAGAGTAATTAAATCCTCAGCCATTTTAAGCATCTGTTTCTTAGGCATGGGGCCTGGAGATGGGCCCTGTGTAGCTGGTCTCTTAGAGTGCATGGTAGCTTTAGACTTTGTGAAAGCCTTGATGGAGAAAGAAGAGGAAGGTCTGAAAACACCTTGAGTGGAGGTGGACCTGTCCACATTCTGAGTTTCAACGCCAAGAGTGGCTTCGGTATCTGTAGTCGGGGTGTGGGCCAAGGAGCCTGCGACCTCAGGCACAGGAGACACCGTCAAAGAAGTGTCGTTGGTAATCAGGGGCTGCGTAGGTGCCTCGCTGAGAACCAGACCACGTGTAGTTGGCTTTGGCGTGGTGTCGGTAGAGGCCACGGACCTCGTGTGTCGGTCCTTGTCTTTGCGGTTTTTAGACAAAACCGGAGTCGGAGTATCCAACGACATAGTATAGTTAAATCTTTTCCCAAAATAATGCTGGGCGAACTCCGCCCGACGCTTAATAGTGCGTTTGTTGAATGTAGCACGAAAGCGACAGACCGAGACGTCGTGGTCTGGGCCTAAACAAGGTATACAGAGGGAATGGAAATCCTTATGCGGTATTTGCTTCCCACAAGAAATACAATTATTAACTTTGTCTGACATCGGTCTGAGGCAAGAAAAGTTTCAACGGGGTACTTGGCTTTTAAGAAGACTTCTGTTTCCAAATTTTCGTAATCTCAGGAGCTGGCCGACCGGCACTTGCGAACTGATTCTGCTTCGGGCACCGCGCGGCAAGAAAGACTGAAGAAAATGGCATCGGCTGGTTCCTTTATACCCCTGTCGCACTGACGTCAGGGAAGAGGAGACGACAACCGACGCCGGACCTAGACTTTGGAATTCGGCCGACCGAGGACCCGCCTGACGGCAGGAGAACCCATCTGTTATGACTGCAGCTGTATGCACGATGAACATCTGACAGTGCATGTAGCCTACTTTGAAGTGCAGGTATCTTCTGAAAGACTCCCTGATAGGGATGTGCAGGTATGCTTCTTTTAAGTCTAGTGTTGCCAACCATGCATCTTTGCCTAGCATAGGAAGCAGCTGGTGAAGAGTCAGCATCTTGAATTTTGGAATCACCAGAAAGGTGTTTAGAGTAGAAAGGTCCAAGATAGGATGCCATGTATTGCCTTTACTGGGTAGCAGGAAAAGTCTCCAATAGAAACCTTGTCCCTTTTCCTCTTCTGGATACCAACTGAATAGCCCCCAAGATTAAAAGAGAGAGTACTTGACTGGCCTCTGACCACTGATTTGGGTGTAGATCTGGCCACCTGCTTGGTGTTGGTAACGTGTGGAAGTGAAATCTGCATCTTTGGGACACTATATTTAAAACCCATTTGTCCTGGGTCATGAGTTCCCAGTTTTTGGCCTGCAGACCAATCTTTCCAACTAAAGGAGCATTCAGTTGATAATTGCTTGGAAATTTTAAAAGGAAGTCATTGAGACAGTTTGCCATAGGGAGGAATCTTACTATTCCCAGATTTGGAAATAGAGGCCCCCCACTACTTAGTCTTGTGAGTTCCTTGGGACTGAAATCTGGGTTTGGCTTGAGAAGACCTGGAAGGGGCTGGAAAGGACCAATTTTTAGAGGGCCAGTGCCTACTAAATCTACGAGGCTGAACTTGTAAGAACAGTTTGCATAGAGTTAGCTTTATCTTCCATCTTTTTAAGAACTTCCTCAGCCTTGTTGCCAAACAGGCGGTCTTGATTTAAGGGAGCATCCAACAATTTAGCTTTAACATAAGGCAAATATGGCTCCTTAAGCCAAGCATGCCTTCTGAGCACAGACCCAGTAACAGCAGCCCTGCAAGAGGCCTCTAATGAATCAAATCCACATTGCTAAGTAGGTTTTCCAACTTGTTCAGCAGAATGCATTAAATCCTGTAATTCTTTATTTTCAGCACAGTCAGGAATCAACATAATTTTCTGTTTAAGTAATTCAATAATATGCATTTGATACTTCAACATATGAAAATGGCAGTTTAAAGTCCTAATGGTAAAGGTTGCAGAAGTGTAAACCACCTTACCCAATCTACCCAACACCCTGGAGTCTCTATCAGAAGGGGTAGGATTTTTAGCAGTAGAAGCCTTAATGCCCTTGGGTCCCTGTGAAATGGTCTCTGGATCCGCAATAGGATTTTTAAAAAGGAACTTGTGTGAATCAGGAACCTTGTAATATCGGTCAGGTTTTCTGGGAGCAGGAGGCAAAGAATCAGGGGCCAAACTACATTCTGAAAAGGCATCACCAACAATGTCTAGTACAGGAGGTATAGCTAAAGGCCTATGCTGAATCAGGAGTAAGAAATCCCCAAGCCACTTTTATGAATCAGAAAAATTCTGGCTTTCCCAATGGAAATGCTCCCTTAGAGTATGTAAGGTCTCACCAAAAGAAAAATCCTCTGGAGGGGAAGCAGAGGGAATACAGTCCTCTGCATCAGAATCCTAATAAGTAGATAAGGACAAATCCAGATCATCAGAAGAATCAGAAAAATCAGAATCCTGGTCAGAAGATTCATAAACAACTTCAGTCCTAGGTCTTTTAGAAGTAGGGGGGATGGCTTCCCCTGATTAGAGTTATAAGATCTTCAGCCATTCTTATTTGTTATTTAAGCACATAGGCCTGGGCATGTGGCCTGGGTGTCTGTTTCTTAGGTATGGTTTGAGATTTTGGCCTAAATGAAGAAGGAGACTTCTGTTTAATATGCAAGTCCATAGGCCTGAATGCACTCTCAAAAGCCGGTGCCTGCACAGCGGCTCCGGACCCATCCAAAGTAGAGACATCTGCAGGTTCTACAGTTGAAGCATCTTGTGGCATACCGTACTCCGAATGGGTCTCAGTACAGGCCTGAGATTCAGAAGTAGCGGGTATCAGGGGCTGTGAAAGCACCTCACTTGAGTACCAGTGAACTGGCTTAGGAGAAGGGTTGTCGGCAGTTTTGGACCTCAGCGGCCTGTCTCTCTCTATCTTTGCATTTTTTCAGAATTCCGGTAGTTGGATGGTTAATCGACAACATTTTTGGATAACTAAACCAAGAACCAAAATATTTAGAGGCGAAAATATACAGACGATAGATAGTGTGCTGATTAAATAAAGCACAAAACCGACAGCAAGGTACGTCATGGTTAGGGGCTTGGCAAGGAATACAATACGAGTGAAAATCTTTGTGAGGTATTTGCTTTCCAAAAGTAATGCAATTATTTAACTTCTATTGCCATTGGAAGGAGCAAGAAAAAGTTTCCCCAGCAGGCTTTAGTTGAAGACTTTGGTTCTGAAACTCAAAAATGAAAATTTCAGGAGTCGGCCGACTGGCACTTGTGAACTGCTTCTGCTTCGGGCACCACACACTGCAGGAAAGACTGATGTAATGGCATCGGCTGCATACTTTACACGGCTGACGATCTGACGTCATGGAAGAAGGGACAGCAACCGACGCAGGACCCAAGACTTTGTTAATCAGGCCGACTGAGGGCTATTGCAAGCAGATAACCCAAATGTAATGACTGCAACAGTGAAACACGAAGAACATCTGATATGCCATTGTGGGAACAACAGCAAAGGACAATCATCTGGAAACAAGTCTTTTTTGACACAGGTTGTCCTTTCCTTGTCCCAACATAAAATGCCAATTTGCTTTTCTAAACTACTTATTTTTGTCAAGACAGTACCCAACATGCCTATGCAAGTACAAAGCGGGTAGAATTCTTCCCCTTCTTCTGAAAATCCATTTAAAATACTGAGAGATTGATGGCTTGAATCAAAGTGAACTCAAACAATTCTGGGAATAAATGCGGGATTTGTTCTTGGAGACCTTACATCGATGAAAGACCAGATAGGGTTCACCCACCATGACAGCTTGCAACTCATTCTTGCAGGTGTCAGAGCAATGAGATACTGTTTTCCTTTTAACTAACCTCATGTCTGCTTGATGAGCAGGTTCAAGCGGAAACATTGTTAACTTTTCCTGCACAAAAGTTTAGGTCCCTAGAAGTTGCATCTTATTTACTAAGCGGTCTGAGGTGTAAACACACCATAAGAAACTGCTTCACTAAAAAAGAAACTGGAGTACCTTTGGTAGACATGCTTAAATAGCCATAATAATAATAACAGAGGCCAGAGGATACCAAAGAACACAAATTATTAAGCACCATACATGGTGCATACTTCTTGATAGGGCCCTGGTTATCTGCTAGGCACCAACTAAAAAATCCTTTTCACTTGTCAATATAAGATTTCCTACCAAGAAGTTTTCTTTAAGTGTCTGCAGCACATCCTCTGGAAAAAGACGCCTAAAAAGGAATCAGAACTGGCCTCTGTTATTCCTCCCTTAAGATAGATTTTGTGACTATTTAAGAGCATCTACCCATGATACTCCATTTTCTTCTATGTTTTTAGCGAAGCAATTTCTTATGGTGTTTTTACACCTCAAACCGCTTCGTAAATAAGATGCAATTTCTACGGACAAACTTTGTGTAGGAAAAGTTAACCAAGTTTCCACTTGAATCTGCTCATCCACACAATTTATTTATTTAATTTAAATTTGTTGACTGGGAGTGTCCGACTGGACGTGGGTCCATTTTCAGCGGAGGCCCGGGGAGAAAAGCTCCACATTAAAATAAACAGACAGTAGTTACATTGGATTACATAGCGATTAACAATTTAACATAGAAATTACTTACAACATATTTACAGATGAAGAACATAGTACATCAGTAGACAACTAGAATCTTTATCTGTGAAGTACATAACAGGCATTAACAGATGTAACAATGAGAAGTTCCTGCTGTATAATAAGTACTAGGCTTATGAGCATCTGAGCTTGCTATCATCAAGGTAGTTAGTGTAGGTGAGAGAAAAGTAGTAGTTGGATGGGGTGGATGATTTTAGAGTGGGAGTTGCAAGGGCATAGCCAGCATGTTTTTAGGTGCGCTTTTAATAAAGTTTTGAAGTTGGTGCATGATGGTATGGAGGTAATTGTGGGTGGGAGTGAGTTTCATAATTTGGCTACGGCGCAAGAGAATAGTGCTTCACCAGCAGAGTTATTGGCTTTAGTGATCTGCAAGTGATTTTTGTTGCTGGATCTTAGTGGTCTGGTGGTGCGATAGGGTTGGAGTAGATTCTGGCGGGATGGGACATTTAGTGGATGGTTTACTAGTTTGTGGGCGAGTGAGAGTCGATACCACTGAAGGAGGTGAGGGAGTTCAAGCCAGCCCAGTTCAGTAAGTGAGAGACAGTGGTGACTACAGTAGGATGCCCCTGTGGCGAATTTGGCGATTTTGTTGTAGCAGGTCTCTAGCTAGTTTAGATCACATTGCCTTAGGTTGGTATATACTGGAGAGGCATAAAGTAGGGTGGAGATAAGGTGGGAATTTGCTATTGAAATCTTTGCTGCTTTGGTGAGAAATTGTTTATTTCTGTATAATGCTCCTATTTTTTGTGGACTTTTTTTATGGTCATGGATATGTGAATGTCAAATTTTAGTTTATTGTCTATTTCCACTCCTAGCAATTTGGTGTGTTCAGTTGGGTATATAGTGGTGTTGTCTTTTGCTGTGATGTTAAAGTGAGAGTTGTTTTGAGTATGTTTGGTGGGTTGGAAGATGAGTAGTTTAGTTTTGTTTGGGTTGAGTATTAATTGGGCATCGGATAACCATGTTTCAACAGAGGAAAAGGCTTCCTGTGTGACTTTTTGCAGTTTGGGTAGGGACTGGGCTGAGCAGATGATGACTGAGTCATCTGCGTATTGGATGAGTGACAGTTAGCTGACGACATTTGAAACTGACATGTATTAAACTCCCAGTCTTGTGCAAGTAGGTTCAGTTTGTGAGGAAGCTTGTGGTAAATGCCCTCAGCCAGTTTCATAAGAAAGGAGAACCTATGTTGCCCTGGGCCAAAAAGAGGTCTCCACAATTATCTTTGTGGAGTCACTTTTAATCTTCAGAATTACTCTAGATATCACTGGAAAGGGTAGAAAGGCATAAGAACTTTCTTCACCATGGGAAAGAAAAGGAATTTGTTTTCAGCTGTCTATACTGAAAGGAGAAAAATAACATCTACTTGAAGTGACGAAATTTTATGCTGGAAGTTTTTAGGTGATTTTGGCGACCTGGTTTTTCCTGTGTATGATCCTCTGGTGCTAGCCTTTTGTTGCCCATAACTGGAAAATTTCCTCATTCAATTTCCATGCATGATAATTTGTTCAGATCTTGCTCAGTTTCTCTGCCACTATGTTTCGCTCTGGTGGAATGCAAGATGCTACTACAAAACTTGGTGCCCCCTTACCTGTTTATGCACCATATTACTGTGTTGTTGTCTGGAACTACCTGAATATGTCCAAAGGACCAGAGATGAAGAGATTTTAAAGGTATGGATCATATCTGACATTCTGCACCTTTAGAAACTGCCTCCAAATTGAAATCTGAGGTGTCTGCAGTTACAGTGCGGTTTGGAGACAGAGAAGAAAAGGAGAGAACTAGGTTTATTTTTATTTGTAGTCTCCAGCAGTGCAAGTTCCTTTCTGACAAAGTCCAACATTGTACTTAAAATTCCAATTCCAACAATTGCTGGGTTCATGTTTTTGTTTTTTTAATAAAGAAACTGCTGAAACTTTCATAAGTAAGTGGGAGGGGATTGGCATAATGGTTAAAGTCTTTACCTCACAAATACAAGGTACAGGTTTGATTCTCACCTCTAACTATTGGGTAGGCTAGTAATGGTCTGCAGACCTACAGGTTGAAAGATAAATATTAAGCTATGTACTACCTAAAGGGAACAAAGGTAACAATCACAGAACTCAAGAACCCCATATCTGTCCATCGTACGAGACTCCGTGGATGGACAGATGAGGAGGTTTCAGCTAACTCTCTCTTTGTGGCTGCTGCTACTACCACGGCATCAGCTGGGGACACCTTTAGTCAGGAATTGTTTGTCTTGGGGAGCTGTGATAAATTTATTAGGTCTCCTCGGGACAGGTTCCATGGAATCTGGAGTTGACCAAACCTTTTGAGACACTACAGACATGAGTGGATCAAAAGGTGGACACACCCAGGAGGTGGAAGGTCGGGAACCAAATGCGTCCAGGTATACAGACTCATCCTCGGAGGGGGCTAGGCAAGTCCAGCTATTCCTCTGCCCAAGAATCTCGAGGATGTTCGAAAAGGAAGCATCTTCAGAGGGGGACCTTGGGGACCCCTCCGATTCATCCAGGTCTGTATCTGAGGTGACAGACTCAGGGGAGTCTTTTTGATTCCCCTTACACTTTTTCTTCTGGGAAGCCTGCTCAGAATGCTCTGGGGAGGTTTCGGAAGAGGATTCACCCAATGTGGTGTCCTGGGGCATAGTTTCCCTATGCTTTGGGGCTGGAAGAGGAGCATAGGTTGGCAACGAAGGAGATGGAGCCGATGGGACCAATAGTTGGGCCGTCTGTGGAGACAGCACTCTCCACAGGACCTTGAAAGCATCACGGTCTTGACGCAAAGAGGGCTCCAGCTCCAAAGAGAAAGGAATCCCACTCTGCGCCAAGGGTGATGGCTCAGAGGCCTATGTGGGAGCTGAGCTCAACAGACACGACACTTTGAGATGGAGAGGGGGAGGGTCGGACAAGGGTTCGATCTCACTTCCCCCCTCGGAGCAGACTACATAGCCTCAGTGCCAGATACCACGATGGAAGGAAGAACCGAGGTAATCTGAGCCAACATCAAAGCCGAAGATATCAGAGCCGAAGGAACCACTATCGGAAGGTCCATGGACTCTGGCTCCGAACTAAGCATAGTCGGAGGAGGAATCTATATCGAAGTAGATGGAGCAGAGGCCTGTTGAGGCGGGCTCGAAAGCAATTTTGCAAGGGCCTGTGACTTCAGCAACCTACTGACCACTCTCTCCATGTCCTGATCCAATCACCTCAAGGATCGAGAGGAGTGGGAAGAAGAGTGATGACTGGCTTTACTCTGTAGTACGGGTGATTGTGGAACCGAGTGAATCGGCTCCAATGAAGGAGACCTAGCTTGTTTTTGGCTAAGAGACAGCTCCGAGGTAACAGTTGGAGCCGATGGAGGAGTACTCTTGTCTCTGCTAGAGGGCACCGACACACTTGGTCTGTCAAGCTCACAGGTCAGTTCCTAACATGGAGCCGACGGCTTGACTGACTTCAAAGATTTCACTGGCTGAGATGCTTTAGGCAGAGAACTCTGTTTTAGCAATCCACAGAGGATTTAGCTTGTTTTTCCACTCCTGCAGGACCCTTGGACTAAAGGCATCACAAATAGAGCAAGAGTCCTGCAGGTGCAGAGCCACCAAGCAATACACACAACTAGTGTGCCCATCTGTCAGAGACATCTTCCGACAGCATGAGTTACACTTTTTAAACCCTGAGATTTTAACTTCCTTGAACATCTAAGAAAAAAAGAAGGGAGTATCACACAAAAAGACACACTACAAAAATAAAAATGATATTGCTAAAAACCTTAAAGGAGAGATTCTAACTTAAATGGCTGTCCTTAAGGGGGGGGGGGGGGGGGGACACCAACTTAAATGACTTCAGGGAAAAACAGAAGGCCTACCGACTAAGGGGCAACTGCCAACATAGCACAAAAACACAGCAAAGAACAAGATAAGGCGTTTACAACTAAAACTTACAAACTACTATAAACAGTGAAAAAAAATACTAACTTTTCAAGTAAAATATTTAACTTTAAACAGAGATGAAAAGTTATACTAAGCCTGAGCCAGTATTGACGTAACCTCACAGCTGAAGCAGCAAACGAGACCTGGGTATCTGACGTCGGGGCATTCTGGGATAAGGGGTAGCTTCGAGCCAGTAAAGAGCTCTCGAGCTACAGAAAGTGGCAGAATCGGAGCAGAGGATCAGCTCTGAACCCATCCAGCAAGAACGAAGGCGAGATTGGACAACTTAACATCAAAATTTCTTTAAACGGTAGTATTTTTATAATGCAAGACATAACTTGCATGCTATAAAGCAACTCTTTCTCAGTTACTTTAAACTGTAATTCCAATAATTCCTGCTCCCCCCTTCTTTCTTTCAACTTGTTCAGTTTTAAGAAATGTAGGCAGTGCAATGTATTAAAAAAAAGAAGAAATTCTGGACAAGAGAGCATGATTAAAAAAACTAATGTGCTTTTTCTTCTTACTCTTGCATAGGGGAATGGTTGGATTAAGGCCCTTGTCGTGATCTATTAACTAGTTTTAAGGGAAAAACAAAACAAAAAAAAAAAGAGAGCAGCAAATATAATAAGTTTCCTCTAGCAAATAAATGAGTGTTTGTAGTAGAAGCAACTCTCTGGTTCTCATGTTTCTATGGAAACAGTCTGATAAGGAGCAATAACAACAGAATACCTCTTTCAATGGCTAGATCATCATGTTTTCTGAAAGCATTCAAGTGCTTTTCTAAACTAGGACAGGAAATTACAGTTGTGTACACTTACCATAAATGTAGATGTTAGAATGTATTCACTGTTGCAGTCATTACATTTGGGTAATCTGCTGGCAGGTTGCCCTCAGTCAGCCTGAGTAACAAAGTCTTGGGTTCTGTGTTGGTTACTGTCCCTTCTTTCATGACGTCAGGTCGTCAGGGGTATAAAACATGCAGCCGATGACATTACATCAGTTTTTCTTGCCCCAGATGTCAGGTGCCCCCCAAATGGGGAGCAAAATATTTATGTAATTAAAAACACAAAAATACCTCCAAACAAAAGTAAATAAACCGAAAAGGCTTTTAAGCATAGTAAAGGAAAGAAAAGGTATAGTAAGAGAAAAAACATGGGGTTGGACCGAGGGTAACCAGGACTGCAACAGTGAATACACTAACATCTGCATTTATGGTAAGTGTACACAACTGTACTATGTTCTTCATGTTTCACTGTTGCAGTCATTATATTTGGGTAGATTCCCAAAGCTATAGTTGGAAGGATGGATTTATACAGCAATAGGACCAGCTATAAGGCCCTGCAGGACAGCAGAGGCAAAGCCAGCTCTGGATTTAGATAAGAAAGGTAAATGGTAATGTTTGGTGAATGTATGAACTGAGCTCCAGGTAGCAGCTTTGAGAATGTCTCTGGTAAGAACACCTCTGAGAAAGGCCGTAGAAGTAGATGCAGCCCTGGTGGAATGAGATCTGATCCCCTGGGTGATAGTTTTACCATGGCGCAAATAGCATAAACGAATACAATGGCTTATCCATTTGGAAACAGCCTGCTTTGAAATAGCCTTTCCCTCTGCCCCTGCAGCAAATGCCACCAGTAGTTGTTCAGATTTTGAGATTTTGTCCTGTTTAAGTAAAATCCAAGTTGTCGGTGTGCATCCAATGAATCCAGAATGCATTCCCCCTTGTTCTGTGGATTGGGAAAGAAAGTTGGCAAATGAATGGTCTGATTAAGAGGCACACTGGATACCACCTTAGGCATGAAGGACGGACTGGTCCTGAGAGACACCCTGTCCGCATGAAAAATAATGAAAGGCTCCACTGCCATAAGAGCCTGTAATTCGGAAATCCTTCTAGCTGAAGTGACTGCTAAAAGGAAAGCTGTTTTCCAGGAGAGATATTTTATGTCTGCAGTAGCAGCTGGCTCGAAAGGAGGGAGAGTGAGTTTTTCCAATGCAAAATTGAGGTCCCAGGCAGGGGTTGGAGCTCTCCTGGGTGGTCTTAAGTTTTTGGCCCCTCTGAGATACTGCTTTAGCAGAGGATGAGAGAAGAGGGGAGGTTCAGTGTTGTAATGTGCTAAAATGGCTGAGGCATGGATTTTTATTGAAGAAAAGGACAGGCCCTTGTGAAGCATCTCCGTTAAATATTATAAAATCTGAGGAATATTGGGCACTGTTGTGCTTATCCCTTGTAACTGATTCCAGGCACAGAATCTTTTCCATTTGTCAGCATAAAACATTTTCTCGTACTAGACCTTCTTGCCTCCAAAATAACATCCATCACAGGTTTGCTGAGGAATGCCAAGGGTGAATTTAGGTGATTAGCCACGCTGCAAGATTCAAAGTTTGGAGCAGAGTGTGCAGAACTTGGTTGTTCTGCTGAGACAGTAAGTAAGGTGTCTGAGGCAGGTGCCACAGTGGAAGGTGTAACACATTGCGCAGGAGTGGGTACCAGTGTTGGCGAGGCCAGTCTGGAGCAATCAAAATTATTTTTGGTTTGTCCTGTTTGAATTTTAGTAGAACTTTGGAGAGCAGAGGCAGAGGGGGAAAGGCATAGACTGATAGATTTTCCAGCTGAATGACAGAGCATGCACTTTCCAGGCTTTTTTGTGATGAGTTCTTGTGCAGAATTTGTCCAACTGATAGTTCTGGGGTGACGCAAAAAGATCTATGCCTGTACTCCCCCATTTGCGTGCCAACATGTTGAAAATCCGTGGTTCAAGTTTCCATTCGTGTGGGTCCATGAGATTTCTGCTTAGTACAAATGCCAGAGTATTCAGCTTTCCTGGCAGGAAATGAGCTTGTAGTTTAATTTGATAGGTCAAGGCAGTGTTCCTCAAAGCCATGGCTGGTCTGCAAAAAGGGTAGGAGTGTATACCCCCCTGCGTATGTACCACATAACTGTGGTGTTGTCCGTCTTTTATCATTAATTGCCCTGGATGAAGGGAGTCCTTGAAGGCTGTCAGTGCATTCTGTACAGCTAGCATCTCTTTTTGATTGATATGAAAGTGCATTTGATTTGGACTCCATTTGCCCTGAATGCAATTCCCTGCCAGATAACCCCCCAAGCATAGTTAGGGTTTGGGCGGCAGGGGTTGGAGTTAATGGCAGTCCCTTGTTTTGGTGGTAGGCCTCTGCCCACCATAGGAACTCTAGTTGCAGGCAAGGTACGATAGGAATCAATGTTTCCAGGCTGCGAAAATGTTGACTCCATAAACTCTAAGTACCACTGAAGTTTCCTCATATGCAGTCTTGCATATGGAATTAGAAGAATGCAGGAGGCCATGAACCCCATAGGCTTGCAGAACTGGTCTTGCAGATAGCAGGGTTTTTGTGGCCACCTGTTTGAAGCAAGTCACCAAATGAATTTGCTTCTCTGGCGTAAGTAAGCCATCTGGGTAGTTTTATTCAAGCTTGCACCCAGGAATGTAATTTTTTGAGAGGGTACCAGTTGTGACTTATTTTCGTTTATGGTGTACCCTAGACAAGTTGGAACCTTTTTTTTTTACAAACACCAGATGTTTTTGAAGAATGTCCCTGTTTTCTGCCTGAATTAGACAATCATCCAGGTACGGATATTTTTGAATATTTCTTTGCCTGCAAAATGCAATTACTGGAGCCAGGCACTTTGTGAAGACACTGGGCGCAGTAGATGAGCCAAAGGGCAGAGCAGAGAAAGTACAGTTGTGTACACTTACCATAAATGTAGATGTTAGAGTGTATTCACTGTTGCAGTCGTTAAACTTGGGTTATCCTGCTGGCAGGCTACCCTCAGTAGGCCTGAATTCCAAAGTCTATGTCCGGAGTCGGTTGCTGTCACCTCTTCCCTGACGTCAGTGCGCCAGAAGTATTAAAGATGCAGCTGAAGCCATTTTCTTCAGTTTTTTCTTGCCCCAGATTTCAGGTGCCCAAAAAAGGTAGTTTAAAAATATGCCAATAAAACATACATGCTCCAAAATATACAATACAATAGTCTACAAGCAAATACACCACATAGGTTGTATAGATTTACAAAAGTGCAGATAAGTTCCAGTAAATATATGAGGGATGGTGGGTGGGTAACCTGGACTGCAACAGTGAATAAACTCGAACATCTACATTTACGGTAAGTGTACACAACTGTACTATGTTCTTGGTGTTTCACTGTTGCAGTCATTACACTTGGGTTGAATCCCAAAGCTATGGTTGGGTGGCTGTAGCTAAATAGCATTAGGAGCGGCTATGAGGTCCTGCCCTGCAGTGGCAAAGCCTGCTCTGGATTTAGAGTAGAGTGGTAAATGATAGTGCTTTGTAAAGATATGCACTGAACTCCAGGTAGCAGCCTCTAAAATGTCTTTGGTTGGTACTCCCCTGAGGAAGGCTGCTGAAGTGGCTGCTGCTCTGGTTGAATGTGGCCTAATGCCCTTAGGCACTGGCTTGCCATGTTGTGAATAGCAGAAACGAATGCAGTGGCCTATCCACTTTGAAATAATAGCCTTTCCTTGTGGACCTGCAGCATATGCCACTAGTAGTTGCTCTGTCTTCCTGAAAGCTTTGGTTCTGTTCAAGTACAAGTGTAGCTGTCTGTGTATGTCCAAAGAATACAGAATTCTCTCCACCTTATTCTGTGGTTCTGGATAAAAAGTAGGCAGATGAATAGTTTGGTTAAGGGCCACACTGGACACTACCTTATGCATAAATGTCGGGTTTGTCCTCAGAGAAACATTGTCTGGATAAAAAATGATAAAGGGTTCCACAGCCATGAGTGCCTGTAGCTCTGAGACTCGTCTTGCAGAGGTATTGCTAGGAGCAGAGCTGTTTTCAAAGATAAAAACTTAATATCAGCTGTAGCGGCTGGCTCAAAAGGAGGCAGGGTGAGTTTTTGCAAGACATAATTGAGGTCCCATGCTGGTATTGGTGATCGCCTTTGAGGCCTTAAGTTTTTGGCTCCTCTGAGGTACTGCCTTAATAAAAGGATGAGAAAAGATCGGTGGCTCTGTATTGTAATGAGCCTAAATAGCAGAGGCATGAATTTTAATTGATGAAAAGGATAGGCCTTTGTCCAACATCACAGTTAAGTATTGCAAAATCTGAGGAATATTTGGTACAGCTGTGACAATTCCTTGTGCCTGATTCCAAGCACAGAATTTCTTCTTTTCCAGCGTAAGATTTTCTGGAACTAGGCCTTATGGCCTCCAAAATGACATCCATCACAGCTTTAGTAAAAGGCGCTTTTGTATGACTGCATTATTTGCCATACTGCCAGATTTAAGGTCTTTAGTTGGCTGTGCAAGATTTGATTGTTTTGCTGGGATAGTAGACAAGGTATTTGAGGCAAGGTCCAAGCCGGGCATTGAGACAAGTTCCTTAGGATTGGATACCAGTACTGGCGGGGCCAGTCTGGGGCAATCAGTATCATCTCT
The DNA here is from genome assembly GCF_019279795.1 of Protopterus annectens. Lineage (NCBI taxonomy): Eukaryota > Metazoa > Chordata > Ceratodontiformes > Protopteridae > Protopterus > Protopterus annectens. The sequence continues at coordinate 410,838,315 of NC_056730.1, read as the reverse complement.
GGCTTCTCTTGTATGATCTTTAGGAGTACTTTGGGGAGGAGAGGTAGAGGAGGAAAGGCATATACTGCTAAGCTTTTCCAGCTGAAAGAAAGATAGTGCGTCCACTTTTCCATGCTTGTCTGATAAGTTCTTGTGCAGAATCTTTTTATTTGGTAGTTGTGAGGACAGGCAAATAGATCTATATCCGGGCATCCCCATTTCCTTGTTAGCATGCTGAAGACTTGTGGATCCAATTTCCACTCATGGGGATCCATGAGGCTTCTGCTTAGATCGTCTGCTAGAGTATTTATCTTTCCTGGCAGGAACTGTGCCTGCAGATTATTTGGTAAGTTAATGCGGTGTCCCACAAAGTCATGGCTAGTCTGCAAAGGGGGTAAGAATGAGTGCCTCCCTGCTTGTTTATATACCACATGACCGTGGTGTTGTCTGTCTTTATCAGTAGTTGTCCTGGATGAAGTAGGTCCATGAAGGCTGTCCGGGCATTCTGAACAGCCAGCATCTCTTTTTGATTGATATGTAGATGCACTTGGTTTGCGGACAATGTGCCCTAAATACATCTTCCTGCCATGTGGGCCCCCCAGGCATAATTTGATGCATCCGTTGTTATTGTCTGCCTGGCTGGGGGTAAGGTGAATGGCTGTCCCTTGTTCTGGTGACAAGCCTTCGCCCACCATCGAAACTCCTGCTGCAGGCAGGGAATGAGGGTAATTATTGTTTCCAGGCTGTGGCAATGTTGAGTCCAAACACTTTTTAGGTACCATTGAAGATTCCTCATATGCAGTCTTTCATATGGAATTAGTAGAATGCAGGATGCCATGAAGCCCAAAGCCTGCAGATTTTTTCTTGCAGATAACTGGGCCTTTGTTGCCAACAGGCTGAAATAGGTAGTCAGTTGCCTTTGTTTGTCTGGCATGAGATAAGCCATCTGGGCAGTTGTATTTAAGCTTGCACCCAGGAATATTATCCCTTGAGAGGGTACTAGTTTTGATTTCTTTTTGTTGACTGTGAACCCTAAACCGGTTAGAAATCTCTTTACAAATGCCAGATGCTGTAGTAGAATGTCCTTGTTCTCTGCTTGAATGAGGCAGTCGTCCAAGTAAGGATATATTTTTAATTCCTCTGTCTGCAGAATGCGATTACTGGTGCCAGGCACTTTGTGAAGACCCTGGGCGCAGTAGATAAGCCAAAGGGCAGTGCAGAGAATTGGTAGTGCATTGAGCCAGCTTTGAATCTGAGGTATCTTCTGCATGTTTGTCTGATTGGGACATGCAGGTATGCCTCATTTAGGTCTAAGGTCACAAGCCAAGCTTTCTTGCCCAGCATGGGCAGAAGTTGCTGTAGAGTCAACATTTTGAATTTTGGTATATCCAGATATGTGTTTAGAATAGATAGGTCCAGTATTGGTCTCCAGGTCTGGTCCTTTCTTGGAACGAAGAACAGTCTTAAACAAAATCCTCTTCCCTGCTCTTGTACTTGTTGAATGGCCCTCATGTCCATGAAAGTTGAGACTTGCTTTTGTGCTGCTGCCCACTGATGTTTTTGGCAGGTCTGGCCAACCGTTTGTCCTTTGCAGGGTATGGAAGTGAAACTTGTAGCCTTGTGACACTATGTCCAGGACCCATTTGTCCTGGGTTATTATGTGCCAATTTTGAGAAAAAAGTGCTAGTTTTCCCCTTAAAGGTGCTGCCAGAAGATAAGTGCTTAGTGCAGGCAGTGGAAGTCATTGGGACTGTTTCCTGTATGGCTGTGATTTGGCTTTTCCACTTTTGGAGGTAGAAGCACCCCATTGTTTGGACCTTTTGGAACCTTGGGGCTGGGATCTGCCTCTTGGGTGTCTATCTGCCCCCTTTGTGGTCTAACACTGGAAAGTACCAATTCTTTGTAGGCCAGTGTCTACTAAATACTGAAAGCTGTACCTGTAAGAAATCTTTGACCGTTTGAATAGATTTAGCTTTGTCCTCCATTTTCTTTAACACCTCTTCTGCTTTAACCCCAAACAAGGTATCATGCTGTAATGGAGCATCTAATAATTTTGCTTTGACATGATCAGGCAGATTTTGCTCCTTTAACCAAGCATGCCTCCTGATGACAGAACCCGTAACAGCGGCCCTGCAGGAGGCTTCCAAAGAATCAAAACCACATTACAAAGTATGCTTTCCAACTTGTTCAGCTGCATGCAATAAATCCTGCATTTCTTTGTTTTCTGCACATTCAGAATTTATCAACATTTTCTGTTTAAGCAGTGACATAATATATTGCTGATATTTGAGCATATGAAACTAACAAATTAAAGCCCTTATAGCCAAGGTAGCAGAAGTGTAAATCTTTTTTCCCCATCTGTCCAATGCCCTAGAATCCCTGTCAAAGGGGGGTAGGGTTTTTTGCAGTGGAAGACTTGACCCCTTTGGGACCCTGAGAGACATTTTCTGGGTCAGCCGCAGGGTTTTTGAAAAGGAATTTATGAGAGTCAGGAACCCTGTAGTACCTGTCTGGCTTAACAGGAGCTGAAGGTAAGGAGTCAGGGGTCAGAGTGGACTCTGAAAATACATCTACAATGTCTAACACAGGTGGAATAGCTAAGGGCCTGTGTTGTGGTAGTAAAAGGAAGTCTCTGAGCCTTTTCTTAGATTCTGAAAAATCTTGGCTCTTCCAGTGGTATGCAAAGTTTCCCCAAAAGAGTAATCCTCAGGAGGAGAGGCTGAAGGGATAGATTCTTCAGCATCAGAATCCTCATAGGGAGGAAGAGAGTATTCCTGATCAGAAGAGGAATAAGTTGAAATGGAAACCTGATCTGAAGATTCATATTCTGTCTCTTGCCTACGCCTTTTATCAGGAGAGGGATGGGAACCCCTGATCAAAGTAATTAAGTCTTCGGCCATTTTGAGCATCTATTTTTTGGGCATGGAGGCCTGTCCATGAGGCTGTTGTACTTGTTTCTTTGTCTTTAAAGGTGCTTTAGCCTTTGCCTTTGAAGCTGAAGTCGCTTTAATGTATAGTTCAGTAGGTCTGATAACACCCTCAGAAGCCAATGCCTGCTCGGCGGCTCCGGACACATCTGAGGGAATAGTCTCCGAAGGTCCAATACCTTGAGCTTCCAGTGGCCTAGTCGACTACATGTTGGTAGCAGCAGGCGGGTCTAAAGTAGCGGGCGTCAGGAGCCGCGAAGGTGCCTCACTGAGAACCGGCGACTGGCTTAGAAGAAGCCTAGTCTGTTTTGGACCTCTGATGCCTGTCCTTTTCTTTGCGTTTCTTGTGAAATCCGGTAGTCGGATGGCTATCCAACGACATCATATAATTAAATCTTCTGCCAAAATAGTGTAATGCAAAATCGTACCAACGCTTAATAGTGCGTTGGTTAAATCTAGCACAAAACCGACAACTAGCAACATCGTGGTCAGGGCCTAGGCAAGGAATACAGTAAGAATGAAAGTCCTTATGAGGTATTTGCTTCCCCACAAGAAATACAATTATTAACATTTTCTGACATCGGTCTGGAGCAAGAAAAAAGTTTCCCCAATGGGGTACTTGGCTTTTAATGAAGACTTCAGATCTGAAATTCGAACACGAAAATCTCAGGAGTCGGCAGACCAGCACTTGCTAACTGCTTATGCTTCGGGCACCGCGCAGCAAGAAAGACTGAAGAAAATGACGTTGGCTGCATCTTTTATACCCCTGGCATACTGATGTCAGGGAAGAGGCAACAGAAACAGACGCCAGACCTAGACTTTGGAATTCAGGCCGACTGAAGGTAGCCTGCCAGCAGGATAACCCAAGTGTAATGACTGCAAAAGTGAAACACGAAGAACATATGGTAATGCAAATAGCCTGCTTTGAAGCAGAAATATCTTCTGCAAGATTCCCTGATTGGGATATGCAGGTAAGCCTGTTTAAAGTCTAGAGTTACCAACCAGGCATCTTTGCCTAGCATAGGAAGCAACTGTTGAAGAGTCAGCATCTTGAACTTTGGAATGTCCAGAAATGTGTTTAGAGTAGATAAGTCCAGAATTGGACGTCATGGTTTGTCTTTTCTGGGTACCAGGAAAAGTCTTGAATAGAAACCTTGTCCCTTTTCCTCTTCTGGGTCTGGTTGAATAGCTCCCATGTTCATGGGACACGGTACTTGTTTCTGGGCTTCTGCCCATTGATTTGGGGGCAGGTCTGGCCATCCGTTTGGGATTGGCAACGTGTGGAAATGAAATCTGTATCCCTAGGATTCTATATTTAAAACCCATTTGTCCAGGGTTATAAGTTGCCAGTTTCTTACATGAAGTGCCAGTTTTCCCCCAAAGGGGAGGCTGAAAGGCAAGTGCTTGGTAAGTGTAGAGGGAAGTCATTGTGACTGTTTACCACAGGGAGGTGCCTTGTTTCCAGATTTGGAGGAGAAAGCACCCCATTGTTTTGTTCTAAAAGTCCCTTGTGACTGAAACCTGGAGCCTTTGGAATGTCCGGGTTTGACTTGAGTGGCTCTCAAAGGAAAGTACAGTTTTGTACCCACCATAAATGTAGATGTTCGAGTGTTCAAACTGCTGCAGTCATTACACTTGGGTTATCCTGCCGTCAGGCAGTCCCGTAGTCGGCCAGAGTTCCAAAGTCTTGGTCCAGCATCGGTTGCCATCGCTTCTTCCCTGACGCCAGTGCGCCAGGGGTATATAAGATGCATCCAATGCCATTTTCTTCAGTTTTTCTTGCCCCAGATGTCAGGTGCCCCCAAGTAGGTAGGCAATACATATTGCTAGTAAAAAATATACATAGAAAATAAAAACAATACCTTCAGTTACAAGCAAATACACTTCAAAGGCTGTATAGGATAGAAAAGTATAGATAAGTCCAGCTAGTTCAGAGGGGATGGAGGGAGAGTAACCTGGACTGCAGCAGTGTGAACACTTGAACATCTACATTTATGGTAGGTACAAAACTGTACTATGTTCATCGTGTTACACTGCTGCAGTCATTACACTTGGGTAGAATCCCAAAGCTAAGGTTGGGTGACTGGTCTATAAAGAGTTAGGATTGGCTATGAGGCCCTGCAGAACTGCAGTGGCAAATCCTGCTCTGGATTTAGAGTAAAGAGGCAAGTGGTAATGCTTGGAAAAGGTGTGCACTGAACTCCAAGTTGCAGCCTCCAAACTTTCCTTGGTAGGTACTCCTCTGAGAAAGGCTGTTGAAGTGGCTGTTGCCCTGGTGGAATGTGGCCTGATGTTATTAGGGACTGATTTTCCATGCTGTGTGTAGCAGTAATGAATAAAGTGTCCTATCCATTTGGATATAGTCTGCTTTGAGATAGCCTTGCCCTGTGATCCTGCAGCATATGCTACAAACAGTTGCTCAGTTTTCCTGAAAGCTTTTGTTTTGTCCAAGTAGAAGCATAGCTGCCTGTGTATGTCCAAAGAGTGCAGCTCCCCTTTATTCTGGGGGTTTGGATAAAAAGTTGGCAAATGGATGGCTTGGTTAAGAGCCACACTAGATACCACCTTTGGCATAAAGGTAGGGTTTGTCCTTAAAGAAACCCTGTCCTGATGAAAAAATATAAAAGGTTCCACTGCCATTAATGCCTGTAGTTCTGAGACTCTTCGTGCTGAAGTTACTGCCAGGAGCAGAGCTGTTTTCCATGATAAAAATTTTAGATAGGCTGTATTGGCTGGCTCAAAAGGTGGCAGGGTCAGTTTTCCCAAAACGAAATTGAGGTCCCAAGTTGGTGCTCTCCGGGGCGGTCTTATGTTTTTAGCCCCTCTGAGGTACTGCTTTAGCAAGGGGTAAGAGATTAAAGGAGGATCCGTGTTGTAATATGCTGAAATGGCGGAGGCGTGGATCTTAATTGATGAGAAGTATAGGCCTTTGTCCAGCATCTCAGTTAAGTATTGTAAAATCTGAGGAATGTTTGGAACAAGAGGGTCAAGGCTTTGAGCCTGGTTCCAGGTGCAGAATCTCTTCCATTTTTCTGAGTAAGCTTTCCTGGTGCTAGGCCTCCAAAATGACATCCATAACAGCTTTAGAGAGAGGTGTTGCCTGTTTGACTAATGAATCTGCCATGCAGCCAGGTTTAGGGTTTTGAGCTGACCGTGCAGGATCAGATTGTTTTGTTGAGTCAGAAGGTGTGGAATTTGAGGCAAAATCCATGGTGGGCCTTGAGCTAAGTTCTTTAAGATTGGGTACCAGTGCTGGCGTGGCCAGTCTGGAGCAATCAGGATCATCTGTGTTTTTTCTTGTCTGGCTTTTAGGAGTACCTTTGAGAGGAGAGGCAGTGGTGGGAAGGCATAAACCTTTACGCTTTTCCAGCTGAAGGAGAGAGCATCCACTTTCCATGCTTGTGTGTGATGAGTCCTTGTGCAGAATTTTTGTAGTTGGCAATCCAGTGAGGAGGCAAAAAGATCTACGTATGGGCATCCCCATTTCTGCGTAACCATGCTGAAGATTTGTGGATTCAATTTCCATTCGTGAGGGTCCATGATATTTCTGCTGAGATAGTCTGCCAGAGTATTTTTCTTTCCTGGCAGGAATTGTGCTTACAGATGAACTTGATAAGTCAGAGCTGTGTTCCACAAGGTCATGGCTTGCCTGCATAGGGGATAAGAATGAGTGCCCCCTTGCTTGTTTATGTACCACATTACTGTGGTGTTGTCCGTCTAATAATAACTGTCCTGGATGCAGAAGGTCCTTGAAAGCTGTTAGGGCATTTTCAACAGCCAACATCTCTTTTTGACTGATGTGAAGATGCATCTGGTCTGTGGTCCACTGGCCCTGAATGCATTTTCCTGCCATGTGTGCTCCCCAGGCGTAATCCGAAGCATCTGTTGTTTGAGTCTGCCTGGCTGTGGGTAGGGTAAAAGGCTGACCCTTGGTGCCTGTGCCCACCATCAAAACCCCTGTTGTAGGCAGGGAATCATTGGTATTACTGCTGCTAAACTGTGAGAGTGTTGAGTCCAAACACTTTAGGTACCATTGTAATTTCCTCATATGGTATTAGTAGTATGCAGGATGCCATGAATCCCAGGGCCTGCAGAATTTTTCTTGCAGGGAAATGGGACTTTTTTGCCAGGAATTGAAAATATTGAGTTAGTTGAACTTGTTTGTCTGGCATGAGATAAGCCATCTGGGCCGTTGTAACTAAGCTGGCAACCAGGAATATAATCTGTTGTGAGGGCACTAATTTTGACTTCTTTTCATTTACTGTGTACTCTAGAGAAATTAGCAACCTTTTTACAAACGCCAGATGCTGTAGAAGGATGTCCTTTGTCTCTGCTTGAATGAGGCAGTCGTCCAGGTATGGATATATTTGAATTCCTTTTTGTCTGCAAAATGCAATTACTGGTGTCAGGCACTTTGTAAAGACCTTGGGCGCAGTAGATAAGCCAAAGGGAAGTGCAGAGAATTGGTAGTGCATTGTACCAGCTTTGAATCTGCGGTATCCTCTGCAATTTTGTCTGATAGGGACATGCAGGTATGCCTCTTTGAGGTCCAGAGTAACAAGCCAAGCCTTCTTACCCAGCATGGGTAGAAGCTGCTGTAATGTCAACATTTTGAATTTCGGAATATCCAGTTAAGTATTTAGAATTGAAAGGTCTAATATGGACCTCCAGGCCTTGTCCCTTCTGGGGACCAGGAAGAGTCTTGAGTAAAATCCTTGTCCTTGTTCCTGTTGTGGTACTTTTTGAATAGCTCTCATGTCCATGAGGGCTGAAATTTGTTTTTGTGCCTCTGCCCACTGATTTTGTGGCAGGTCTGGCATTCCTTTTAGCCTTGGTAAAGTATGAAAGTGGAACCTGTAACCTTGACACACAATATTCAGAACCCATTTGTCTTGGGTGATTGTTTGCCAGTTTTGAGAAAAAAAGTGCTAGTTTGCCCCCTAAAGGGGCTGCCAAAAGGGAAGTGCTTGCCGTACGAAGGGAGAAGTCATTGGGACAGTTTCCTGTAAGGTTGAGACTTGTCCTCACCTCCTTTTGTCTGTTAGAGCCTTGGGGTTGAGATCTGCCTCTTGGGTGTCTGTATCTGCCTCTCTGTGGCCTGTCTGACACTGGAAAGGACCAATTCTTTGTTGGCCAATTTCTGCTAAATCAAGGTGGCTGTACCTGTAAGAAATCCTTGACTGTTTGCATAGATTTAGCTTTATCCTCCCTTTTCTTTAACACCTCTTCTGCCTTAACACCAAACAAGGTATCACGCTGTAAAGGAGCATCCAATAATTTTGCCCTAACATGATCAGGAAAACTCTGTTCTTTTAACCAAGCATGTCTTCGAATCATAGAACCTGTAACTGCGGCTCTACAAGAGGCTTCTAAAGAATCAAAACCACATTGCAGAGTATGTTTTCCCACCTGTTCAACTGCATGCAATAAATCCTGCATTTCTTTACAGTCAGGAGCTTCTGAGCTTGCAAGCATTTTCCGTTTTAACTTAGCCATTAAATATCGTTGGTACTTAAGCATGTGAAACTGGCAATTTAAAGCCCTTATTGCTAAAGTTGCAGAAGTGTGAACTTTCTTCCCCCATCTATCCAAAGCTCTTGAATCTCTGTAAGAGGGTACTGGATTTTTTGCAATGGAAGCCCTAACCCCTTTTGGACCCTAGGAAATAGTTTCTGGATCAGCAGAAGGGTTTTTATAAAGAAACTTGTGAGAGTCAGGAACTCTATAATACCTATCTGGCTTAGCTGGTGCAGGGGTCAAAGAATCAGGAGATGAGCTGTATTCAGAAAACACATCATCCACAATATGTAGCACAGGCAGAATAGCCAGGGGCCTGTGCTGAGGCAATAAAAGGAAATCCCCGAGCCTTTTCTTGGATTCTGAATAATCCTGATTTTCCCAATGGAAATGCTCCCTCATGGTATGTAAAGTTTCCCCCAAAAGAATAATCCTCAGGAGGAGAGGGTGAAGGGATAGATTCTTCAGCATCAGAGTCCTCATAGGGGGTAGAGAGTATCCCTGGTGTGAAGAGGAATCCGAGGAAATGAAAACCTGAAACCTGATCAGAGGAATCAGTCAGTATCCTGCCTAGGCCTTTTCTCAGGAGGGGGATGGGAACCAGATAAGAGTAATGAGGTCTTCAGCCATTTTAAGCATCTGTTTCTTAGGCATGGAGGACTGTCCAGGAGAATGCTGTACTTGCTTCTTTGTCTTTAATGGTACTTTTGTCTTGGCTGTTGCTTTAATGGTAAGTTGTGAAGGTCTGAAAACACCCTCAGAAGCCGATGCCTGCTCAGCGGCTCCGGACCCATCTGAGGGATTAGTTTCCATAGGCCCAATACCTTGAGTTTCCAGAGGCCTAGTTGTCTCCACATGGGAGTCTGAGGCGGCCTGTGGCTCTGAGGTAGCGGGTGTCAGGGGCTGCGAAAGCGCCTCACTGAGAACCGTCGACTGGCCTAGAAGAGGTTTTGTCGGTTTTGGACCTCGGATGCCTGTCTTTATCTTTGTCTGAGTTTTTTCGGAATTGCGGTCATCGGTTGATCCGACGGCATAGTATAATTGAACCTTCAGCCAAAGTAGTGTAAAGCAAAACCAAAACCAAAACGTCTTTTTATAGTGCGTTTGTTAAATCTAGCACAAAACCGACAACTAGTGACATCGTGATCAGGGCCAAGGCATGGAATACAGTAAGAGTGGAAGTCCTTATGAGGTATTTGCTTCCCACAAGAAATACAATTAATTTCTGACATTGGTCTGAGGCAAGAAAAAAGTTTCCCCAACGGGGTACTTAGCTTTATTGAAGACTTCGGATCTGAAATTAGAGATCGAAAATCTCAGGAGTCGGCCGACCGGCAGTTGCGAACTGCTTCTGCTTCGGGCACTGCGTGGCAAGAAAGACTGAAGAAAATGGCGTCGGATGCATCTTATATACGCCTGGCGCACTTGACGTCATGGAAGAAGCGACAGCAACCGACGCCGGACCAAGACTCTGGAACTCTGGCTGACTACGGGACCGCCTGACGGCAGGATAACCCAAGTGTAATGACTGCAGCAGTGTAACACGAACATCTGGAAAGGACCAGTTCTTAGTAGTCTAGTGCCTACTAAATCTTGGAGGTTGCACTGAGCAGCCCTGCAAAAGGCCTCCAAAGAATCAAAACCACATTGCGAAGTATGTTTTCCAACTTGTTCAGCTGAATGCAATAAATCCTGTAAATCTTTATTTTCCACACAGTCAGAAATTATCATTTTCTGTTTAAGCAGTCCCATGATTTGCTACTGGTATTTAAGCATAGGAAATTGAAAGTTTAAAGCCTGATTGCCAAGGTTGCAGAAGTGTAAACCTTCTTACCCAATCTATCCAGCGCTCTGGAATCTCCATCAGAAAGGGTAGGATTTTTAGCAGTAGAGGCCTTAATGCCCTTGGGACCCTGAGAAATGATTCCAGGATCTGCAATAGAATTTTTGCAAAGGAATTTGTGGAAGTCAGGAACCCTGTAGTATCTGTCTGGCTTACAAGGAGCCAGAGAATCAGAAGCCATACTAGATTCTGAAAAAATCATCATCAACATCTAGGACAGGAGGCATAACCAAAGACCTATGTTGAGGAAGAAGAAGAAAATCCCCAAGTCTCTTTTTAGATTCAGAGAAATCCTGACTTTCCCAGTGGAAATGTTCCCGAGAGGTATGTAAAATTTCCCCAAAAGAAAAATCCTCAAGGGGAGAAGCTGAAGGAATGGAATCTTCTGCATCAGAGTCCTCATAAGTAGGTACAGACAAATCCTGTTCATTAGAAGAATCAGAAGAAATAGAATCCTGCTCAGAAGATTCATAATCAATGTCTTGCCAAGGCCTCTTAGAAGGTGGGGGGGTTGGCTACCCCTGATCAGAGTAATTAAATCTTCAGCCATTTTGATAATTTGTTTTTTAGGCATAGGGGCCTGCACATGTGGCCCAGGCATCATTTTTTTGGACACAGATTTAGATTTTGGCCTTAGTTTTGAAGATAGCGTCAGTCAAATATACAAATCTGTAGGAAAACAAGAAAAGGGGCCAGCACCAGGAAATTGAAGCAGAGAATTTTTATTGAACAAATCTGCAGACCTGAAAACACCCGCAGAAGCCAGTGCCTGCACAGCGGCTCTGGACCCATTTAAGGTAGAGACATCCGCGGGTTCCATAACTGAAGCATCTCGCGGCATACCGGACTCTGAATGGGTCTCAGTAGAGGCCTGCGAATCAGAAGTAGCGGGTATCAGGGGCTGCAAAAGCACCTCATTGAGTACCGGCAAACTGCCGACTGGCTTAGAAGCGTAGTCAGTTTTGGACCTCGACTGCCTGTCGCTGTCTTTTTTTTACGTTTTTTTAGGTATTCTAGTAGTCGGATTGCTAACAGACGATATTTCTAGACAATTAAAGCATGAGCCAAAATATTTAGAAGCAAAAATATACAGACGTTTAATAGTGCATTGATTAAATGTAGCACAAAACCGACAGCAAGGCACATTGTGGTCAGGGCCTAGGCAAGGAATACAGTACAAATGAAAATCCTTATGAGGTATTTGCTTCCCACAAGTAATGCAATTAACTTTTACTGACATCGGTAAGGAGCAAGAAAAAGTTTCCCCAACGGGGTTCTTAGCTTTTTAGTTGAAGACTTCGATTCTGAAACTCAAAAATGAAAATTTGAGGAGTCGGCAGACTGGCACTTGCAAACTGCTTCTGCTTCGGGCACCGTGCGGAAAGAAAGACTGATGTAATGGCATCGGCTGCATGTTTTACACCCCTGATGACCTGACGTCATGGAAGAAGGGACAGCAACCGACGCAGGACCCACGACTTTGTTAATCAGGCCGACTGAGGGCAACCTGCCAGCATATTACTCAAATGTAATGACTGCAACAGTGAAACATGAAGAACATCAAAGGTAAGACAAAAACAGACAGTACTTAGGGGAAGTAGAAGCACAGGTTGTATACCATGCATCTTAGCTGTCAGTTTGGGACAACTGCTTCCATTAGGAAGATTAAACTACAATATTTGAAGATGTACATTAAGTTAATAGGTTTCAGGGATGTTTGGGTGTGTGATTTTTTGTTTGTTTGAGGTTTTTACTAGAACAAAAGGTTTTGTTAGGATGACAGATTCAAATGGATATGACAAGAAACGACTGTATAAAAGCTCAACCTGCCAAACAGTATGCATGTTAACACAAAACCTTAAAACTAGACATTAATAAAGCTGTTACAAAGAACATACTGGAATAACTTAACAATGACATTTTCTGTATTACCTTTAAACGTGAATGGGCTCACAAATATAGAAAATGAGTAGTGGACTATTAAAAATGCAGAGTGCAAATAGCTATGCTACAGGAGACACATTTCGAAAGAACCGAGGACTTCAGAGTGGTTACCCAGCAGAATATCTGGGACAAATGAAAACTGCATCACTTATATTAATTGTGACAGGAGGTCTAATATTGATAGAAGAAAGGATAATTATGGAAGATTTGTAGTATTAAATAGCGACTGGCAAGAGAGGAGGATTACACTGGCATGCATTTATACTCCACCTAAAGCTGCTATAATGGAGCATAGGAAATTTCTGGGAGAAATCAGTTTTCAGCACGGAATAAAGGGAAAATTTAACAATAAGGTAGATTTTTAAGAAATTTATGAAAATATTTGGTACGGAAGATGTAAATTCAGTAGTAGGAGTTATTTGGTATGGAAGATGCAAATTCAGTAGTAGGAGTTCAGAGTGAATTTACATATTCTCCAAGTTACAAAAACTGGACTAGTCTAGACAGAAGTTGTTTCACAAGAACATGTACATTTAATTAAATGTTTTGATATGCATCAAATAACTATTTCACATCACATGCCGTTAATAATAAAAATACAGGATAATGAAAGAAAAATGAAACACCAGCACTTTTCCAACCATATAAAAACAGAAGAATTTAAGGAATGTGAAGTACTTCTGAAAACATAGCTAGGAAGTTGGCTAAACTTAAAGTGGAGTTTAAAAACAGGGTGGAAATAGAGAGAGAGATACAGTTAAGAAGTTGTGATGCTCGTGCACTAGGCCAGCAATCAAGGAGCCTCAATCCTCACCACTAACACCAGTGAGGGGTGTCCACATAGGGGAGGATAAAAAATACTCACACAGTAAAGTACAATTCCCTCGAGCACACAGAGATCACAGTCAGTCTGGGGCTGGTTTCTCCCTTTCTCTCCAGATCCCCAATAAGACTCCCCACTGGCACAGCTATAGGGTCCAGATCTCAGCCTAGTGGGCAAGCTAAAACATCAAGCACCCTCTCTGTCCAACCAGTGCTTCGTGTCCATGTCCAAGTAGCTGACACACACACACTGAGATACTAGTTATATACAAACACAGACACTCCTGGGAAAGCTGGCACAGATTCTCTAGGTGTGCTCCCTTTTACCCAGACTATACAGTAGAAATCACTGCCACCACTCACTAATATTTATCTACTAAAACGGCCCTTAATAAAGGGTGTCCAATTATTACCATGCAATATTATTATCCAAATGTGTGTGGCCGAACAGCAAAGCTTATTGGAGTGACTTGGACAGTATCACTATATACATGCAATGTACACTGGAACTTAAATTATCTCTACAGAAAATAGCCACATTTGAAAGGTTTAAAAATATTTAATAATAAATAAAAACACAAGACAATACTTCTTACTACACAATGCTAGTCAAGAGTTCAGAAATCACAGAGAAATACTTAAAATACAGCAGAAAAGTTCTGACATTAATTCAGAAAAAAACTAATAATCTTATTTCCTAGCTATACCCAAGGAAAAAAAAAACAGTTCTAGAACTTATACATAGAGCATAGGCAGAGTGCTGCTGATGTTGGATGTTCTCAAGACAAATGCGAAATGCTCCGAGTCTCTCTATCCTTAAACTGATAACAGTACCACTGACTCATTTCAGATTACATCATTATTTTCGGTTTCCCGGGCTAACAGAAGCTCAAAGTGTAACAACCCATTTTGATCTTGTACCTGGTCAGGAAGCTGCAGCAATAAAAGACATTATACATGCAAATTCTAGCAATTAACTCTAGTCTCAAAACAAAAGCAAGAATTCCTTCATCCAAACATCTCGGCTCAGAGTGTTGTGATCAAACAATTACACAATGCTTGACTTATCAGCTTTCCTACAGCAGATTGCACTATTACATTTTTGCAGTTCCACATTTAACACCATTTTCTTCCATTTAAGAGAACAAGCCCATGGCATATATGACAGAATTACCTACAAAATTCTATCTGGCTAGGCTGGCAGCCTTCACATAACTTCACAGAAGTAATAAGAATTTTTTGAAGGACTGACAAAGGTTAAAGTACTGTAGAATAAGTGGAATCTCCAAACAAGAGGTAACTGCAGAATTCTAAACACAAAATAAAAGGATTATAAATTCATGCATATTATAAAGGTATAGACTGCTACCCGCGGTGGTGGTGCTGCGGTAGAGTTGTCGCCTCACAGTAAGCCGCTGTCCGGTTCGATTCTCAGCTACAGCGTCTTCTGCGTGGAGATATATGTGAATGGGCGTACCTTCGTTGAAGGTTGTGCGTCAGGCCTGGCAAGCCGGTACATAAAAATCAACTGCCAATCATTAGCGGACCGGAGTTCCGCTGTGGCGACCCCTAACCGTGAAAACCCGAAAGACACAAACATAAAGGTATAGACTGCTGTTAAACTGTTTTCTGAGGTATCTTCTGCATGACTGTGATTGGGACATGCAGGTATGCCTCTTTTAGGTCTAAAGTCACAAGCCAAGCATTCTTGCCCAGCATGGGCAGAAGCTGCTGCAAAGTTAGCATTTTGAATTTTGGTATATCCAAGAATGTGTTCAGAACAGATAGGTCCAGTATTGGTCTCCAGGCATTGTCCTTTCTGGGTACCAAGAAGAGTCTTGAGTAAAATCCTTGTCCCTGCTCTTGCTCTGGTACTTGTTGAATGGCCCCACATGTCCATGAGGGATGAGACTTGTCTTTGTGTCTCTGCCCATTGATTTTTTAGCAGATCTGGCCAGCCGTTTGCCTTTGGCAGGGTATGGAAATGGAACGTGTAGCCTTGTGACACTATCTTTAGAACCCACGTGCTGGGTTATAATGTGCCAATTTTGAGAAAAAAGTGCTAATTTTCCCCCAAGGGTGCTGCCAGGAGATAAGTGCTTGGTGCAGGAAGGGGGAAGTCATTGGGACTGTTTCCTGTAAGGTTGTGATTTGTCTTCTCCAACTTTGGAGGTAGAAGCACCCCACTGCTTTGACCTGTATGAACCTTGCGCCTGGGATCTGCCTCTAGGGCGTCTGGATCTGCCCCTTTGAGGTCTGTCTGACACAGGAAAGGACCAATTCTTTGTAGGCCAGTGTCTCCTAAACCTAGGTGGCTGTACTTGTAAAAAATCTTTGACAGTTTGCATAGATTTAGCTTTGTCCTCCATTTTCTTTAACACCTCTTCTGCCTTAACACCAAACAAAGTATAATGCTGTAAAGGTGCATCTAATAATTTAACTTTCACATGATCAGGCAGATTTTGTTCCTTAACCAAGCATGCTTCCTAATTACAGAACCCGTAACTGCGGCCCTGCAGGAGACCTCCAAAGAATCAAAACCACATTGCAAAGCATGTTTTACAACTTGTTCAGCTGCATGCAATAAATCCTGCATTTCCTTGTTTTCTGCACATTCAGAGTTTAACAACATTTTCTGTTTAAGCAATGCCATGACATGTTGCCGATATTTGAGTATATGAAACTGACAGTTTAAGGCCCTTATAGCCAAGGTAGCAGATGTGTAAACCTTTTTTCCCCATCTATCCAGTGCTCTAGAATCTCTGTCAGAGGGTGTAGGGTTTTTTGCAGCGGAAGCCTTAACTCCTTTGGGACCCTGTGAAATAGTCTCTGGGTCTGCAGCAGGGTTTTATAAAGGAATTTATGAGAGTCAGGAATCCTGTAAATATCTATCAGGCTTAACAGGAGCTGGGGGTAAGGAGTCAGGGGTAAGACTAGACTCCGGAAACACATCTACAATGTCTAACAGGTGGAATGGCTAGAGGCCTGTGTTGAGGAAGTAAAAAGAAATCTCTGAGCCTCTTTTTAGATTCTGAAAAATCTTGGCTCTCCCAGTGGAAATGCTCCCTCATGGTATGCAAGGTTTTGCCAAAAGAATAGTCCTCTGGAAGAGAAGCTGAAAGTATAGCTTCTTCAGCATCAGAATCCTCATTGGGGGGGGGGGGGATATTCCTGATCAGAAGAGGAATCAGAAGAAATAGAAACCTGAGCTGAAGATTCATAGTCAGTCTCTTCCCCAGGCCTCTTATCAGGAGGGGGATGGGAACCCCTGATCAAAGTAACCAAGTCTTAAGCCATTTTGAGCATCTGTTTTTTTGGGCATAGGAGCCTGTCCACGTGGCTCTTGAGTTTGTTTCTTTGCTTTAGAAGGTACTTTAGTCTTTGCCTTTGAAGCTGAAGTCAGTTTAATGTAAAGATGTTTAGGTCTGAATACACCCTCAGAAGCCAGTGCCTGCTCAGCGGCTCCGGACCCATCTGAGGGAATAGTATCCGAGGCTCCAATACTTTGAGTTTCCAGCGGCATGGCCGACTCCACGTGGGAGTCTGCAGCGGCCTGCGACTCTAAAGTAGCGGGCATGAGGGGCTGCGAAAACGCATCATGAGAACCGGTGACTTGCTTAGGAGAAGCTTTGTCGTCTGTTTTGGGCCTCGGTTATCTCTCTCCTTTTCTTTGAGTTTTTTGTGAACTCCAGTAGTCAAATGGCTATCCGATGACATTTCTGGATAATTAAATCTGCGCCCAAAATAGTTTAAAGCAAAATCATACCGACACTTAATAGTGCATTGGTTAAACCTAGCACAAAACCAACAACCAGAAATGTGATCAGGGCCTAGGCAAGGAATACAGTAAGAATGAAAGTCCTTAAGGTATTTGCTTTCCACAAGAAATACAATTTACTTTTTCTGACATCGGTCTGGAGCAAAAAAAAGTTTCCCTAACGGGGTACTTGGCTTTATTGAAGACTTCGGATCTGAAATTCGAACACGAAAATCTCAGGAGTCGGCCGACCGGCACTTGCGAACTGCTTCTGCTTCGGGCACCGCGCGGCAAGAAAGACTGAAGAAAATGGCGTTGGGTCCTTCTTTTATACCCCTGACGACCTGACGTCTGGGAAGGGGCGACAGCAGCTGACGCAGGACCCAAGACCTTGGAATTCAGGCCGACTGAGTGCAACCTGCCAGCAGGATTACCCAAATGTAATGACTGCAACAGTGAAACACGAAGAACATCACTGGAAACATGAGCCATAAAGCATAATAGAAAATGAAGTTTATATCACTGTTACAAACTGTTCAAAAAATAGATGAGAGAAAACCAGAAATAGTAATGCACGAAAGCAAGACAAAAGTACTACTGACAGTTTGAAATTACTACACCCAGTGACTAAAAATACCAGGAGTTGCAGGCAGAAATGAGGGTAGTATGGAAGGATACGCAGACAGTTTCAGTAGTAGTAGGAGCAACAAGTCGTATAAAAAAAGAAGTTACAGTCTTACTTGGATATGATACCAATCCATATAACTCCATACAAATTGCAGGAGGAGTTATTGCTGGGCACACTGTGGGCGCTGTGAAGAGCATTTCTGGCTAATATCAAAGATAGAGACAATACTAATTTCATGAACTTTAATCATACTTTGACTTGAGAATGGAGTCCATTCCCATCATGGTATTTCCAAACCCAAAAGACTTGGAGAAATTACAAAACTGAATGGAGAGATGAAGTAAGCAAGAGAGAGTTGTAGTGCTGAAAATGAATTAATCCTCAAGTCTTGGTGAGTACCTTCAGTAGGTGGACCCTGTTTTCACAAAATCTCACCAAGGTGACACTGATATATAGACTGTACTTCTATAGCATATATCATGGACAGAATTAGGTCAAAAACTCAAAAAAGATAGCTGGGTGCACAAAATCCAAGATAAAGTGCCCAATCCTGGTAGGCGCACTCGTGCCAGACTGGAAAGGTTGACAGTGTAGAATCCCCAAAATACAGAAACATTCCTACAATGGGCCAAGCCGGGCCCAGGGGGAGGATGGCCCCCCCATTGTAGAAGGAAGTAGCAAGTCCACAAAAACTAATAGGCCAAAGAAGAGCCATAAAGACGATAAAAGTGGAGTACTGAAAAAAAAAGAAATTATATACGGTTATTGGTATGCAAAAAACCCAGAATTTCCAGACACAAGATATACAAAACAATTGCGAAATTAGAGGAAAAGGAAATATTTCCGCAAGAAAAACTGTCAGAAGCTTCAAATGAAAATTTGTGCTCATTAATACAACAGGTTATTGAAAAACAGTATCTATAGATCAAGAAACCTTGATCTGTTTGGAAAAAGAAGCATATGAGGAAGTGTGAAAATAAAAACAAAACCAAGAAATATTAATTTTATTTATTTATTTTACATTTGTTAACCAGGAAAGTCCAGCTGGACCAGGTCCATTTTCAGTGGAAGCCCGGGGAGAAAAGCTCCACAATTAACACTGTAAGTAGTTAATACAATGAGAAATGTACAAAACGAGAAGACAATAGATTACTTACAAGCAGAGATATTCAATAATTTGTTCTCAATAGTTTACAGGCAGTGCAGGACTGAAATACAGTTAGATTAATATTTACAAATAGGTAGAATAGACAGTTTACATTTCTAGTAAGTGTACACTGAAAGAAGTAAAGACAAGTGTGGCTTATTATAAGAAGTACGTATATCTATGTGAGTAAAATCGTGTGAATTCTAGACTGGAGTTGTTTGGAGGAGGAGGAGAAGAAAAGGTATAGAGATCGTCAAGTGATACATGGGCAAACCCAAGTTGTCCCGAGATGAGATTTGAGTAATTCTTTGAAGTTTGTATTTGTTGTTGTGGAAGTTATATTAGTGGGGAGACTATTCCATTTTTGGCTATGATGTGGGAATACAGGGCTTTACCTGAAGTGTTGTTAGCAGTTGTAACACTGAGGAGAGGTTTATTGGATGAGCAAAGACGGCGACTGGAAGAGTGGGAGGTTAATAGCTGCTTTAGGGCTTGAGGTTTTTCTGGGTAGTTTCTGATGTAAAAGGTGCAAGTGTGTTGCTGGTAAGTTAGAAAATTCACACCATTGAATTTCTTTTAGTATCTGGCAGTGATGAGTTCTAAAGGGAGAACTGTTGGCAAATTTGGCAATTTTGTTGTAGCATGACTAACTTGTCCAGATCTGATTTTCTAGTATGGGTTAGGATTGGTGCAGCATAAGTAAGTGTTAAGAGGCGAGTTTGAGCTAGGATGATTCTTGCTTTTGCTGTGAGAGGTTTTGTGTCTGTAAAGGGTTCCCATTTTTTATGAACTTTTTGGATGATTTGTGCTATATGTAGATCAAATGATAGGTTAATATCAACTCCTAGGAGTTTTGTGTGGGTGGATGGAGAGATGATAGTGCCATTCCTAAATGAGATAGAGAAAGTGGGGGGGAGGGTAGGTTTTGTTAGGGGTGAACAGGAGAAGCTTGGTTTTACTAGGGTTGAGAATGAGTCGGATGTCAATGATCCAAGTTTCAATAGCAGAGAAAGATTCTTGGGCTAGTTGTTGTAGGGTGTTAACAGATGGGGCTGCGCAGATAAGTGTAGAATCATCTGCGTACTGAATTAGTGAGGCTTGCTTGAAGTAGGTATATAGATTGTTTGTACAGATAAAGAAGAGTAGTGGGCCTAATACTGAGCCTTGCGGTACTCCTGTAGAGTTAGGGAGAGGAGGGGATAGTTCATTGTGCCATTGTACAGATTGTTGTCTGTCTAATAAGCGGCTTTTGAACCAGGAGATAGTAGATGTAAAGGACAGAGAGTGAAGAGCATCCAATAGTTTAGGGTGCAAGACCATGTCAAATGCTTTAGAGAGGTCTGACAAAGGTAGCAGATACATAGTTGTTGCTGTTTCTATGATGATTATTAACCAGATTAGTGAATGAAAGAAGAGCAGTAGTTGTACTATGGTGAGGGCGGAATCCATGTTGGGTGCAGGAGAAAAGATAGCTTGTATTCAAGAATTGCATAACTTTAGTGTATGCATTTCTCTAGGAGCTTAGATAAGGGGGAAAGAATAGCTACAGGCCGACAGTTGGAAAAGTCGCAAGATTTACCACCTTCGTGAAGAGTTATAATGTAGGACATTTTCCATAGTTGTGACACAAGCTTCCTGAATGGACCTGTTTATTAGGACTGATACTGGATATGATAGGGAGTCAGCTATTATTTTTAGGAAGTCAGCAGGTATACCGTCTGCTGCAAGTGTGGTAGGTTTTAGTTGCTTGATATGATCAGAGTTTGTTTCCACTGCTTCCAGGACTTGTCTCTGGTTTTTAGTAGAGGTCTTGTGTCCCTACCTAACCATGGAGCATAGTTTGCTTTGGTTTTATAGGTTCATTGGTTCATACTAGGCTATCTGCCCTAGGGCATTTATAAGCCTAGCCAGAGTGTGTGTGGCTTTCACCACCCCTTATGATGAGAATACTATACCCATTAGTTTGCTGTGTGTCTGTCCAGCAGTGACACAGAGATGATTCCCGGGGTAAACCTACGATCTCCCATCCACTCGTCAAGATTTCTCGAACAGAGTCAGTGAGGGGCTCTGCCTCACATGGACTGGGATTCTGTTCCATAGTGTATTATCTTTCTTACTGTTGCAATGGAATTTAGAACGGAGACAAACATATTAAAATAGTCTACGGCCTGATCTAGGTGTAGAGTTCTTAGAAGCTGCCAGTTACATTGCTGTAGAATGTTTTTTAGGTTGTCTGGGTATGTGTCTGTAGGTTATTGGTTTAGGAGTATTGGTTCGTTTCCTTAGGAGGAAAGCGGGGAGATGGTCACTGGGAACATCAGGTAAGCATCCAGTCTGATAGCGATGTTTGGGGCTATTTACTAGTGTCCAATCAATAATGGTTTGTTTACGGGTTTTTTGTCTATTCTGGTGGGTTCTTGAATTAGTTGTGTGAAACCATAAAGATTAACATTGTTAGTGGGGTTGCTGGAGTTGCAGGATTGCCTGTCAGTATGGAGATCGCCTAATAACATTGTTTGAGGGGAGCTTTGATTCAGCCATTGAAGGATTTCTTCTATGGCTGGAGAGTCATTTCCAGGAGGAATGTAGCAGCAAAGGATGTTAATTTTTTATCATTGTTTATTGGTAGGATAGAGCCTATGGTTTTGGCATTTTGAAATGTTGACAAAGGGGCAGGAAATGGCTGGCGGTTTATTTCGTTTGTGAACAGAAATGTGAAAGTATAACAAAGAAATATGGACATGGGAAAGAAAGAGGTATAATGGGGAGGAAAGAGGTAATTGGAACACATGTTTTTCTAGTGTAATGAGATGGCAGACACTAAAAATTCTCTACAGAGTACTCTGTCAGGAATACTGGGTGAGCAAATGTGTAAAAGAATTTTTTTTGTTGAGCTGGGATATGGAATTTGAATTGCCTAAAGAGGTAGTAAGGCCTTCTTAAAGTTTAATTCTGGTGGCTGCCCAAAAAAAAAAAAAAAAAACCCTAAAAAATGGAAATCAAAATCTAAACCAATGATACTAGAAGTCGTGAATATTGTAAGAAAAAAGACCAGGAAGTTGGATCTTTAGAAAAGGAGAGGAATAAATTAGAGAGAAAGAAATGGAAATTGTAGAATACATCCATAAAAATGTTTGAGGAGGAAAAAGAAGTTACGTCTTACCATAACGTTCCATCTGAGTTGTTGATCTTCCAGTCATCACGGATGGGTTCGGTTCCGAGCTCTCGGAACAGAGTCGGCCTTATACCAAGCTCGCGTACACAAAAAACTCTCGAGCTAAGCTGCCACCCACAATGCCCTTTTCTCAGTTACCTCAGATCGAGTTTGCATGCAACATATAGAAGAAACATAAAGACAGAGGCCATCTCTGCACGCAAACCCAGAATATTCGTCAGGAGCCTTTGGTGGGGGGACGGTGGGAGGGTGTGATGACTGGAAGATAATCAATAACTCAGATGGAACGTTATGGTAAGGCAGAATTTCTTTATCTGAAGTTGTTAATCTTCTTCCTATTCATCACTGATGGGAGAGAATCCCAAGCTACTTGGAGAAAGTACAGTTGTGTACACTTACCATAAATGTAGATGTCAGAGTCTATTCACTGTTGCAGTCATCACATTTGGGTTATCTGCTTGCAGTAGCCCTCAGTCGGCCGGATTATCAATGTCTTGGTTCTTGCGTCGGTTGCTGTCTCATCTTCCGTGACAGTCAGGGTTATAAAGCATGCAGCCGACGCCATTATATCAGTTTTTCTTGCCCCAGATGTCAGGTGCCTCCCTAATGGGAAGTAATTTTATATATATATATATATATATATATATATATATATATATATATATATATATATATATATATATATATATACACACACACACACACACACATATATATATATATATACATACACCTCCAACAAAAAAGCAAATACACCAAAAAGCTTTTAAGCATAGTAAAGGAGAGTAAAGGAATAGCCAAAGGAGGTCAGGGGGGCTGGAGGGAGGGTAACCAGGACTGTAACAGTGAATACACTAGAACATCTACATTTATAGTAAGTGTACACAAATGTACTATGTTCCTCGTGTTTCATGGTTGCAGCCATCACATGTAGGTAGATTCCCAAAGCAAAGGATGGGAGGAGGCATTTAGATAGCATTAGGACCAGCTATAAGGCCCTGCAAGACTGCAGTGGCAAAGCCAGCTCTGGATTTAGAGAAAATTGGTAAATTGTAATGCTTAGTGAAAGTATGCACAGAACTCCAGGCAGAAGCTTCTAGGATGCCCCTGGTAGGCACACCTCTAAGAAAGGCTGTAGAGGTAGATGCAGCCCTGGTCGAATGGGGTCTGATCCCCTGTGGGATAGGTTTTCCATGGTGCTTAAAGCAGAAATGAATGCAATAGCCTATCCATTTAGAAAATGGTTGGCTTGGAAATAGCCTTCCCCTCTGCCCCTGCTGCAAATGCCACTAGCAGTTCAGATTTCCTTTGAGGTTTAGTCCTGTCCAAGTAAACTCTAAATTGTCTGTGCACATCTAAGAAGTGCAGTATCCTTTCCCCTTTGTTCTGTGGATTAGAAAAGAAGGTTGGCAAATGGAGTAGTTAACAGCCACACTGGATACCACCTTGGGCATGGAGGGATTTGGTCCTGAGGGACACCCTGCCCGCATGAAAGATGATGAAAGGCTCCACTTCCATAAAGGGCCTGTAGTTCAGACACCCTTCTTGCTGAAGTAATTGCTAAAAGGAAGGCTGTTTTCCCAAGACAGAAATTAACTCTGCACTTGCAGCTGGCTCAAAAGGAGGAAGAGGAAGAGTGAGTTTTTCCAATACAAAGTTAAGGTCCCAGGCTTGAGTCTGGGCTCTCCTGGGTGGTCTTAAGTTTTTGGCCCCTCTGAGGAACTGCTTAAGCAGTGGATGAGAGAAGGGTGGTTCTGTGTTGTAATGAGTTGAAATGGCTGAGGCGTGAATTTTGATGGAGGAAAAAGAAAGGCCCTTGTGAAGCATCTCAGTTAAGTATTGAAGAATCTGAGGTAAATTGGACGCTGCTGTGCCCATCCCTTGAGTTTGGTTCCAGGCACAGAAACTTTTCCATTTTTCAGCATATGATTTTCTAGTACTATGCCTCCTTGCCTCCAAAATGACATCCAACACTTTTACTGAGGGATGGTAATGAAGAGATTAGGAAATTAGCCAGGCTGCCATGGTCAGGGTTTGAAGCTGAGGGTGCAGAATCTGGCTCTCCTGCTGTGACAGCAGGGTAGGGGTCTGAGGCAGGTGAGATGGAGCCAGCAGTGAAACTGCGCAAGAGGGGGTACACCAGTGTTGGAGTGGCCAGTCTGGTGCAATCAAAATCATCCTTGGTTTGACTTGTTTGAACTTGACTAGTACTTTGGAGAGCAGAGGCAGAGGAGGGAAGGCATAAACTGATAGGTTTTTCCAGCTGAAGGACAGAGCATCCACTTTCCAAGCTCGTTTGTGGGGAGTCCTTGTGCAAAATGTGTCCAATTGATAGTTCTGGGGGGAGAAAAACAGGTCTATATATCTGGGCTCCCCCATTTGCTTGTCAACAAGTTGAAAATCCTTGATTCCAGTTTCCATTTGTGAGGGCCCATGAGGTTTCTGCTTAGTTCGTCTGCCATTGTATTTAGTTTTCCTGGCAGGAATGGAACTTTTAAATGCACTTGGTAGCTCAGGGCTGTGTTCCACAATGCCATGGCTAGTCTGCAGAGGGGGGTAAAATGTGTACCCCCCTGCTTGTTTATGTACCACATAACAGTGGTGTTATCCGTCTTTACCATTAAGTGTCCTGGAAGAATGTGGTCCTTGAAGGCTATCTGAGCATTCTGTACAGCTAACATTTCTTTTTGATGGATATGCAGGTGCATTTGACTTGGGTTCCTTTGCCCTGAATGCATTTCCCTGCCAAGTGAGCCCCCCAAGCATAGTCTGATACGTCTGTTATGGTTTGGGCGGCAGGGGGTAGTGTGAATGGCAGTCCCTTGTTTTGGTGGCAGGACTCTGCCCACCAAAGGAACTCTTGGTGTAGGCAAGGTATGATAGGAATCATTGCTTCTAGATCCAGAAAATGTTGATACCATAGGCTTTTTGGATACCACTGTAGTTCCCTCATATGCAATCTTGCATATGGAATTAGAAGAATGCAGGAGGCCATGAACCCCAAGGCTTGCAGTATTTGCCTTGCACATAGCAGGGTTTTTGTGGCCACTTGTTTGAAGTAGGTTGTCAAATGAATTTGCTTCTCTGGCTTGAGGAAAGCCATCTAGGAAGTTGTATTCAAGTTTGCGCCCAGGAATATAATTTGTTGACATGGTACCGGGTGTGATTTCTTTTCGTTTATGGTGTATCCCAGACAATTTAGCACCCTTTGTAAAAAGGCCAGATGGTTCAAAAGTATGTCCTGGCTTTCTGCCTGAATTAGGCAATCGTCCAGGTATGGTTATATTTGAATATTTCTTTGCCTGCAAAATGCAATGACTGGAGCTAGGCACTTTGTGAATACCCTGGGCGCAGTAGATAAGCCAAAGGGCAGTACAGAGAACTGATGGTGTGTGTAGCCTGCTTTGAAGCATAGGTATCTTCTGCAAGAGTCCCTGATTGGAATGTGCAGGTAAGCATCCTTTAAGTCTAGCGTTGCCAACCAGGCGTCTTTGCCTAGCATAGGGAGCAAATGGTGTAGAGTCAGCATCATGAATTTTGGAATCACCAAAAAGGTGCTTAGAGTAGACAGGTCCCGGATAGGACACCATGAGTTGTCTTTTCTGGGTACCAGGAAAAGTCTCGAATAGAAACCTTGTCCCTTTTCCTCTTCTGGTACCAACTGAATAGCTCCCATGCTTAAGAGCGAAAGTACTTGCTTTTGGGACTCTGCCCACTGATTTGGGGGTAGATCTGGCCACACACTTGGTGTTGATAATGTGTGGAAGTGAAATCTGTATCCCTGGGACATTATATTTAAAATCCATTTGCCCTGGGTAATGAGCTCCCAGTTCTTTGCATGAAGAGCAATCTTTCCCCCAAAAGGGGCAGTCAGTTGAGAAGTGCTTGGAAGTTTTAAAAAGAAATCATTGAGACAGTTTACCATGGGGGAAGTTTTATTACTCCCAGATTTGGAAGTGGAGATACCCCACTGCTTAGTCCTGTACGTACCCTGGGAGCTCTGCTGGATCTGGGTTTGGACTGAGAAGGTCTGGAAGAGGCAGGAAAGGACCAGTTTTTGGAAGGTCAATGCATACTAAACCTTGGAGGTTGTACTTGTAAAAAATCTTTTAACAGTTTGCACAGATTTAGCTTTTTCCTCCATATTTTTAAGAACTTCTTCTGTCTTGCTGCCAAACAGGCGGCCCTGGTTTAAGGTAGCATCCAGTAACTTTGCTTTAACATGATCTGGTAAGGATTGCTCCTTAAGCCAAGCATGCCTTCTAAGTACAGACCCAGTTACAGCAGCCCTGCAAGATGCCTCTAGTGAATCATAACCACATTGCAAAGTAGGTTTTCCAACTTGTTCAGCTGAATCCTGCAAAGCCCTATTTATGAACAATCAGGAATCAACATAAATTTCTGTTTAAGCAATCCAATAATATGCTGCTGATACTTTAACATATGGAACTGGCAGTTTAAGGCCCTAATGGCCAAAGCTGAAGTGCATACCTTCTTACCCCATCTATCCAGCTCCCTGAAGTCTCTCTCAGAGGGGGGAGGATTTTTTGCAGAAGTAGCGTTAATGTTCTTGGGTCCCTGTAAAATGGTCTCAGGATACGCAGGATTTTTAAAAAGGAATTTGTGAGAGTCAGGGACCCTGTAATATCCATCAGGTTTTTTGGGAGCAAGAGTTAAAGAGTCAGGGGCCAAGCTAGAGTCAGAAAAGGCATAATCAACAATGTCTAGTACAGGAGGTATGGCTAAAGGCCTGTGCTGGGGCAGGAGCAAGAAATCCCTAAGCCTCTTTTTAGAATCAGAGAAATCCTGACTTTCCCAATGAAAATGCTCCCTGATAGTATGCAAGGTTTCACCAAAAGAGAAATCCTCTGGGGGTGGGGGGCAGAGGGAATGGAGTCCTCAGCATCAGAATCCTAATAGGCAGATCAGTTTAAGTCTTGGTGAGTGGAGGAAACAGAAAATTCAGAATCCTTGTCAGAAGCATCATAAGCAAACTCAGTCCTAGGTCTCAGAGGGGGAAGGCTGGCTTCCCCTGATTAAACTAATAAGGTCTTCAGCCATTCTTGTTTGTTTTTTAGGCATAGAGGCCTGACCATGCAGTCTGGGTGTCAGTTTTCTACACATGGTTCGAGTTTTAGGCCTTGAAGAAGAAGATGGTATCAGTTTAATATGCAAGTCAGTAGGACTGAATACACTCAAACTGGTGCCTGCAAAGCAGCTCCAGACCCATCCAAGGTAGAGACATCCGCAGATTCCACAGTTGAAACATCTCACAGCATACCAGACTCTGAATGTGTCTCAGTAGGAGCCTGCGAATCTGAAGTAGCTGGTATCAGGGGCTGCGAAAGTACCTCACTGAGTACTGGTGAACTGCTGACTGGCTTAAGAGAAATGTCGACAACTTTGGACCTAGGCGGCCTCTCTCTGTCTTTATCTTTGCGCTTTATCGGAATGTCGGTAGTCGGATGGCTTACCGAAGACGATAATTGAACCGAGCACCAAAATATTTAGCAGTGAAAATATACAGACAACAGATAGTTTGTGGTTTAAATAAGGCAAAAAACTGACAGTGAGGTACATCGTGGTCAGGTACTAGACAAGGAATACAGTACGAATGAAACTCTTTGTGGTATTTGCTTACCACAGGTAATGCAATTATTTACTTTCACTGACATTGGTTTAGAGCAAGAAAAAGTTTCCCCAATGGGGTACTTAGTTTTTAGTTGAAGACTTCAGTCCTGAAAACGAAAATTTCAGGAGTCGGTCAACCGGCACTTGCAAACTGCTTCTGCTTCGGGCACCGCACGGCAAGAAAGACTGATGTAATGGCATCGGCTGCATGTTTTATATCCCTGACGTCATGGAAGAAGGGACAGCAACTAATGCAGGACCCAAGACTTTGTTAATCAGGCCAACTGAGGGCAACCTGCAAGCAGATTATCCAAATGTAATGACTACAACAGTGAAACAAAGAACGTCCAGGACTGCAACAGTGAATATACTCTAATATCTACATTTATGTTAAGTGTACACAACTGTACTATGTTCTTCGTGTTTCAGTCATCACACTTGGGTTGATTCCCAAAGCTGAAGAATGGGTGGAGGCAGTCGAGAAAAGTTGGGGCTGGCTAGTATGCCCTGCAGGACTGCGGTTGCAAAGCCCGCCCTGGATTTGGAAAAGATAGGCAGGTGGTAATGCTTGGTGAAGGTATGAACAAAACTCGAAGTTGCAGCTTCCAGAATTTCTCTGGTAGGGACTCCTCTGAGAAACGCTGTAGAGGTTGAAGTTGCCCTACTTGAATGTGTTCTGACCCCCTGAGGGGGTGGTTTCCCATGGTGTTTGTAACAGAAATGGATACAGTGTGCTATCCATTTGGAGTTGGTTTGTTTCGATATGGCCCTGCCCTCTGCCCCTGCTGCAAAGCTGACTAGTAACTAGTCAGATTTCCTAAGGGGCTTAGTCCTATCAAGGTAGAATCTGAGCTGTATGTGCACATCTCAAGAGTGCAGGATCCTTTCCCCTTTATTTTGAGGATTAGGGAAAAAAGGTGAGCAAATGTATAGATTGGTTGAGAGCCACACTGGACACCACTTTAGGCATGAAAGTTGGGTTAGTCTTGAGGGAGCCCCCCCATCAGCATGAAAAATGATGATGGGTTCCACAGCCATAAGTGTTTGGAGTTCAGACACTCTTCTAGCTGAAGTGATGGCCAGAAGCAAGGCTGTTTTCCAAGAGAGAAATCTTAACTCTGCTGACGCTGCAGGATCAAAGGGGGGTAGCATGAGCTTTTCCAACACAAAGTTAAGATCCCAAGCAGGGGGTAGGGGCTCTTCTTGGTGGCCTTAAGTTGTTACTCCTCTCAGGAACTGCTTGATGAGAGGGTGCGAGAAGAGACGTGGCTCAGTACTGTAATGAGCAGAGATAGTAGAGGCATGGATCTTGATGGAACAGAAGGACAGGTCCCTGTGGAGTAGGTCTGCTAAGTAATCCAGGATGAGAGGTAAATAGGGCTGTGTTGGTTCTGCTCCTTTAGTCTGGATCCAGGAACAATACTTTTTCCACTTGTCAGCACAGGACTTTCTAGTATTGGGTCATCTGGCTTCACGTATAACATCCAGTACCTGCTTGCTTACGCTGGCCACTGGAGGATAAGTCAAGGAATAAGCCCATGCTTCAAGGTTCGTGGTCTGCAATTGCGGATGCAAGCACTGTCCCGCCTGCTGAGTCAGGAGAGTTGGGAGGTGCCACGGAGGCAATGGTGACAGACTGTGCAGTAGTGGGCACCAGTGTTGGCGTGGCCAGTCTGGGGCAATCAGGATTGCCCTTAGTCTTTCCTCCCTTATCTTGAGCAATACTCTTGTTTGAGGAGGTAGAGGAGGAAATGTATAGAATGAGAGGTTTGCCCACTGGAACGATAGGGCATCCACTTTACAGGACATGCTGTGAGGTTCCCTGATGCAGAATTTGCGGAGCTGGTGGTTGTAGGGTGAGGCAAATAGGTCCACCTTCGGGGTACCCCATTTTTGGGTCACAAGGCTGAAGGTGTTGCGGTTTAATTGCCAGTGGTGTGGGTCAAGTAGATTTCTGCTTAAGTTGTCTGCCAGAGAGTTTTGGTTGCCTGGCAGGAATTGAGCTTGCAGGTGAATATGCATGGCTGAGGCCATGTTCCAAAGGGTCATGGCTAGCCTGCAGAATGGGTTCCCCCATGCTTGCTGATGTACCACATCACTGTGGTGTTGTCGGTTTTGATTAGTAGAAGCCCCGGAGAGAGAAAGGATCTGAAAGCTGTCAGAGCGTGCTGAACAGCTAACATCTCTTTTTGGTTGATGTGCAGATGAATTTGATTTGGGGTCCAGTGGCCCTGAATGCACCTGCCATCCAGATGTGCACCCCAGGCATAGTCTAATGTGTGGGGTTGTGTAAAGGGAAGCACCTTGTTGTGGTTGCATGCTGCTGCCCACCAAAGGAATTCTTTCCTTAGACAAGGTATCATAGGCATGACAGTTTCCAGGTCCTGAGAATGTTGGCACCAAAGACTTTTTAAGTACCATTGAAGTTTCCTCATATGCAGTCTGGCATATGGAATTAGTAGAATGCAGGAGGCCATGAACCCTAGAGCTGGCAGGATTTTCCTTGCAGATAACTGGGTTCTGGTGGCCATTTGAGAGAAGTAGCCTGTCAGGTAGGCTTGTTTTTCTGGAGTAAGGAACGCCATCTGGAATTCTGTGTCCAAGCTTGCTCCGAGGAATACAATTTTTTGACTGGGGATTAGTTTGGATTTCTTTTTGTTGATAGTGTACCCCAGCGCTGCAACAGCTTTTCCTGACTGTCTGCCTGAATTAGGCAATCATCCAAGTAGGGGTAAATTTGAATATTTCACTGTCTGCAATAGGCAATGGCTGTGGCCAGGCATTTTGTGAAAACTCTGGGAGCAGTGGATAAGCCAGAGAGAAGTGCAGAGAATGGATAATGCATAGATCCTGCCCTGAAACATAGGTATTTCCTGCAGTAGCCCCTGACTGGGATGTGCATAGGCCTCCATTAGGGTCGAGGGTGGCTAACCAGGCATCCTTGGACAGCATAGGGAGAAGCTGCTGTAGGGTGAGCATTTTGAATTTTGGTACCACCAGGAAGGTGTTTAGAATGGCTAGATCTAAGATTGGGCGCCATGTGTCCTCTTTTTTGGGTATCAGGAAAAGTCTGCAACAAAAGCCTTGGCCTACGTGTTCTGCAGGAACAGGCTGAATTGCCCTTATGGAGACAGCAGGGACTGAACCTGGTTTTATGCCTCTGTCCGCTGGTTTGGAGGAAGGTCTGGGAACCCTTTTGGGGTTGGCAGCATATGGAACTAAAATTTGTACCCCTGGGATACTATGTTGAGGACCCATTGATCGTTGGTGATGGAGGTCCGCTTTTTTGTATGGTGGGCAAATTTTCCTCCTAGGAGCACCAGCAATTGGGCAGAGGTGAGGGGAGGAGTTGAGAAGTCATTTTGATTTCATTCCATAAAGGGGTGGCTTAACACTCCTTGTTTTAGAAGTGGAGGTACTCCACTGCTTAGATCTCTGCATACCCTGAGACTGTAGTCTGAGGGGTCCGTTTCCCCTAGGTCTAGTTTGAGGTGGCCTTGAGGGGGCTGGAAGGAACCAATGTTTTGAGGTGCAATGCCTACTGAATCTTGGAGGTTGCACTTGCAAAAAAAATCTTTACCTGTTTGTATAGACTTAGCTTTTTCTTCCATCTTTTTTTAAAAACTCTTCTGCTTTGGTGCCAAACAGATTGAACGCACCTCTGAACAAGGACAATAATTTTGATTTGACAAGGTCTGCTCCTTAAATCAGGCATGCCTTCTAAGTACAGAACCTGTGACTGCTGCCCTGCTAGATGCTTCTAGGGCGTCAAACCCAAACTGCAGGGTATGCTTGCTGACTTGGCTTGCAGAATGCATAAGCTCCTGTAATTCTTTACTTTTTGCATGGTCAGAGAAGGTAGATGATTTTTGCTCATTAAGTTCCATAGTATGTTGCTGGTATTTCAGCATATGGAACTGACAATTTAATGCTCTGATGACAACAGTGACAAAGGTATACACTTTTTTACCCCATGTGTCTAAAGCTCGGGAATCCCCGTCCGAGGGGGTGGGATTCTTGGCTGAAGTTGCTTTTATTCCTTTAGATCCTTGGAAGATGATCTCTGGGTTTGCAGTAAGATTTTTGAAAAGAAATTTGTGCAAGTCAGGGACTCTGTAGTACCGGTCAGGTTTCCTGGGAACACGGAGTAAAGTATCAAGAGTTAGACTGGATTCCATAAAGACATCATCCACAACATCCAAAAAAAGCAGGGAGAGCTAAGGGTCTGTGCTGTGATAAACCTAAAAATTCCCAGAGTTGCTTTTATGACTGAGGATAATCCTGGCATTCCCAACGGAAATGCTCTCTCATAAGTATGTAGGGTTTCACCAAAAGAAAAATCCTCTGGAAGGGAGGCAGAAGGAATGGATTCCTCTGCATATGAATCCTCATAGGCAGATAGAGGCATGTCTTCATAATCAGAAACCTCAGAGTCGGACTCTTGTCCCCAGCAGCATTATCTGATCAAGTCTTTTTCTTTTAGCAGGGGAAGGCTGGCTTCCCCTAATCAGCATAAGGTCTGCCGCCATTTTAAGCATCTGTGATTGTGGCAAGGAAGCAGGCGCTTGAGTTAGGGTAGTCTGTTTTTTAGGCGTAGCTCACACTCTTGGCTTTAGAAACTCGGTAGTGCAAAGAACTTCCTCAGAAGCCAGTGCCTGCACAGTGGCTCCAGACCCATCCAAGGTAGAGACATCTGCAGGTTCCATAACCAAGAGTCTTGCGGCATACCGGACTCCAAACAGGTATCAGTAGTGGTTTTCAAATCCATCAAAGCAGGCATCAGGGGCTGCAAAAGCGCCTCAGAGGACCGGCGAACTGACTAGCTTAACAGAAGCATCGTTGTCAGTTTTGGACCTGTGCGGTCTGTCTCAGTCTTTATCCTTACGTTTTTTCGCAAGATTGGTAGTCGGATGGCTTACGGAAGCCATTTTGGAATACGGAGATAGAGAATGAACTTTAGCTACAATAAGGGCCCAACAACAAATAGTTTGGGTGTTGAGCAAAGCACAAAACCGGCAGTGAGGTACGTTGTGGTCTGGGCCTAAACAGGTGACGCAGTAAGAATGGAAATCTCGGTGTGGTATATGGTTTCCACAGGTGAAAATTGTTAACTTTTTTTGACATCGGTTAGAGCAAGAAAAATGGATCCCCAACGCGGTACTTAGCTTTAGAAGACTTGAACTTCAATTTTGGAAACGAAAACTCAGGCAGTGGCCAACCAGCACTCGTGCGAACTGCTTCTGCTTCAGGCTCCTCGGCAAGGAAGACTGATGTATTGGCGTCAGCTGCCTGTTTTTATACCTCTAACGACCTGATGTCAGTCCTGAAGCGACAGCAACCGATGCAGAAATACTAAGCCTCTGATATTCGGTCCGACTGAGGGCTACCTCTGGTAGGATAACCCAAGTATGATGACTGCAACAGTGAAACACAAAGAACATCACTTGTATTCCATGACACAAATAAGACTAATTAGGAGGATACGAGGGATCAGTGGCAAAAAAAAGTAAGCGGGAGGGCTCCTCTCTGATAAGTTGTGTCTGAACATAAGACCCAGGCAAGGGTGTTTTGCGTAATATTTAGAGCCAGAGGCAATGAAAAGATTCAGCATTTCAAGGACATAATTGGTATGATATTCAAAAACATTGGCTTTACTTGCAGACCATATTTATCTGTACCTGACAAAACCAGTAAAGGACAGCTCAGTGTTGTGGAACATTTTGAGATGGTTTCAAGTCTTAAGGATATAAAATTAATGAAGACAAAAGCAAAAGCTAAAGCTATACACTATGTACCCATACATGAACTGGTTCGGCAATACCCATACTTATGTTAATATGATAAAATTAAAGTATTTAGGAATATGGGTTAAAAAAAAAAAGTTGTCTTACCATAACGTTCCATCTGTATTGTTGATCCTCGTTCAGTCATTACGTGTGGGTATATGTTCTGACCTCGGAACCGAGCCGGCCATCTTCCAAGCTCGCATCAGCTACAAACTCTCGAGCTAAAACTCTTACCCAGAATTCCCCTCACCCTCTTACCTCAGATTGAATTTGCAAGTCAAAAGAAGGTAGAGGCTACCTCTGGTCAAACTACCTAATAGAACCAGATGGTGAGACCCACTAGAAGCCACAGGAGGGGGAAAGAGGGAGGGTCGTAATAACTGAACAAGGATCAACAATACAGATGGAACGTTATGGTAAGACAACTTCTTTACCTGATATTGTTAATCCTCGTTCATTCCTTACGTGTGGGACAGAATCCCCAAGCTACCCTTATTACTGGGAGGCTCTCATGGAAGGACATTCCTGAGCACTACAGAACCAAAAGATGCTCTTCCCCTGGAGGAAAATTAAATTTGTAATGATTGATGAAGGTATGAGGAGTAGCCCAAGTTGCAGCTGCACAAATGTCATTGTAAAGAGGCTCTGGCATGGAAAGCAGCAGAAGTTGCCACCAACCTTGTAGAATGAGCCTTTATGGTAGTAGGTAATGGAATATTACTTTGTCTATAAATGAAGGTCACGCAGTCTTTCAACCATTTAGCCAATATGACCTTAGCAACAGCACATCCTAATCTACGTCCAGAATAGGCCAAAAATAACTGATCTGATTGACAAGGGGTCTTAATCCTGTTAAAGAAGCAAATTTGCCTGTGAATATCTAGGGTATGCAGGCAATACTCTCCTTTGTTTGAATGATTGGGGAAGAAAACTGGCAATTCAATGGTTTGATTAATGGACATTTCAGAGATCACTTTTGGCAGAAAGGAAGTATTAGTTCTCAATGACACTATCTCTATGAAAAATCAAATATGGACTCTTGATGCACAAGACTTGAAGATAGTACAGTTGTGTACACCTACCATAAATGTAGACGTTAGAGTGTCTTCACTGTTGCAGTCATGACTGTAGGGTTCTCCCCTGCCAGCAGGCAGCCCTCGGTCGGCCAGAATCCCAAAGTCTGGGTCCGGCATCGGCTGTTCAACCATGCTCCCTGACGTCAGAGCGCCAGGAATATAAAGCTGATAGCCGACGCCATCTTCTCCAGTTTTTCTTGCCCCAGATGTCCGGAGTCCCAAAATGAAAAAGGTCCCATAACCTTTGTAAATACACCTCAGAAGAATGGTGAAAAAAGGAAATACAAGGGGACTGGAGGGAGGGAAACCCAGACTGCAACAGTGAAGACACTCGAGCATCTACATTTATGGTAGGTGTACACAACTGTACTATGTTAATCGTGTTTCACTGTTGCAGTCATGACTGTAGGGTAGAATCTCAAAGCTGAAAGAAAGGGAGGTGGTCATAAAGAGGAAGGGGCGGCTAAAAGGCCCTGCAAGACTGCAGAGGCAAAGCCTGCCCTAGACTTAGAGTAGAGAGGTAGATTGTAGTGCTTAGAAAATGTATGCACTGAACTCCAAGTTGCAGCTTCCAAAATGTCCTAGGTAGGAACTCCCCTGAGGAAGGCCGCAGAAGTGGCAGCAGCTCTGGTGGAATGAGTCCGTATACTTCCTGGGATTTGCTTTCCATGGTGAGAATAACAAAATCTGATTCCATGAGCAATCCATTTAGAAATGGTCTGTTTTGAAATGGCTTTACCTTGGGAACTTGAAGCATAAGAAACAAACAATTGTTCTGATTTTCTGATGTCCTTAGTTCTGTTCAGGTAAAAAAGTACAGTTTTGTACCTACCATAAATGTAGATGTTCGAAGATCCACATTGCTGCAGTCCTAACACTTGGGTAGTCCGCTGTCCCAGTCGGCCCGAATACCAAAGTATGGTCAAGGCGCATTAGTCTGCAGGGTACAAATGCGCATGACCGACGCCATATCCTCAGTCTTTTCTTGCCCCAGATGTCAGAAGACCCTAAAAGATAAGGCTAAAACCAAAAACACCACACACTCCTGCAAATATATATACAATATATACAAATTTACAAGAGTATAACCTCACCCACACAACCACCCCTAACACAGAGGGGAAGGAGGGAGGGTCCGCAGCAATGTGGATCTTCGAACATCTACATTTATGGTAGGTACAAAACTGTACTATGTTCTTCATACCACATTGCTGCAGTCCTAACACTGTAGAATCCCAAAGCAGAGGTAAGTGAGGCTGGCAAATCATAAGGAAGCAGGAGCTGACAACATGGCCTGCAAAATAGCCGTGGCAAAACCAGCCCTAGATTTAGAGTAGAGAGGAAGGTGGTATTGCTTAGAGAAAGTATGCACTGAACTCCAAGTAGCTGCCTCCAAAATATCCTTAGTTGCCACCCCCCTTAGAAATGCTGTTGAAGTGGCAGTAGCCCTAGTGGAATGAGGCCTAATCCCAGCTGGAATCTCCTTGCCACGATGGGAATAACAAAATGCAATGCAAAACCCAATCCACTTAGAAATAGTTTGTTTTGATACAGGCTTGCCCTGAGAACTCAAAGCAAAAGAAACAAACAACTGCTGAGACTGCCTAAAATCCTTAGTCCTGCTTAAATAATAACGCAACTGCCTGTGTACATCTAAAGTGTGCAAAATCTTTTCCCCCTTATTTTGGGGATCTGCATAAAAGGTAGGCAAATGAATAGTTTGGTTTAAAGCCACACTAGAAACCACTTTAGGCATAAAGGAAGGATTAGTAATGAAAGATACCCTATCCTTATGAAAAATCAGGAAAGGCTCAACCGCCATAAGGGCCTGCAATTCAGACACCCTTCTTGCAGATGTAATGGCTAACAAAAAGCAGTCTTCCATGACAAATATTTCAATTCAGCAGTAGCTGCAGGCTCAAAAGGTTGTAGAGTGAGTTTCTCCAACACAAAATTGAGGTCCCAAGCAGGAGTAGGAGCTCTACGGGGGTCTTATATTCTTTGCCCCTCTAAGAAATTGCTTGAACAAAGGATGAGAAAACAATGGTGGGTCACAATCATAGTGAGCTGAAATTGCTGCAGCATGAATCTTAATGGAAGAGAAAGACAAACCTTTGTCCAATAACTCAGTAAGATATTGAAGAGCCACACTCAAATTTGGCTCAGAAACATCCAAATCCTTTGCTGCACACCAAAATAAAAATCTCTTCCATTTTCCTGCGACACTTTCCTTGTACTAGGTCTTCTGGCTTCCATAATCACATTCAAAACTTGTTGAGGAAGCTGAGACCTGCTATGGTTCAAAACAGAGCATGCCAAGCTGTTAGATGAAGAGTGAAGCTTGACATTGAGCAGATGCCCGTCCTTCTGAGACAATAGGTGTGGAATCAAAGGTAAGGGCCATGGAGGCTTCCTTACCAGACTCCTCAGCAATGGGTACCAGTGCTGCCGAGGCCAATCTGGAGCTATTAAAATCATCCTTGGCTTGTCTTGTCTGACCTTTAGAAGTACCTTTGGGAGGAGAGGCAGAGGTGGAAAGGCATACACATGAAGATTTTTCCAACTGAAAGAAAGAGCATCCACTTTCCAGGCTGTGTGATGAAACCTCTTTGTGCAAAACTTTGGCAGCTGGTGGTTTAGTGGAGAAGCGAACAGATCTATGTCTGGAGTTCCCCATGACACTGTCAATGTCTGAAATACATGAAGATCCAGTTTCCACTGGGATCCAGGATTTGCCTGCTTAACACATCTGCTAAGGAGTTCTGCTCCTGGCAGAAACCTTGCTTGAAGATTCAGTTGCAAGCTTAACGCAGTCTCCCACAAAATCATTGCTTGCCGCATAGAGGATAAGAATGCGTTCCCCCTTGTTTGTTGATGTACCACATGACAGTTGTGTTGTCTGTTAGAATCAACACCTGCCCTGGAAGAAGTAAATCCTTGAAAGCCAGTAATGCAAACTGGACTGCTAACATCTCCTTCATGTTGATATGTAGATGCTGCAGTCTGGCAGGCCACTTGTCTTGTATCCACTTTCCATTCAAATGAGCTCCCCAAGCTGTGTCTGAGGCATCTGTCGTTAGAATCTGACTCGCCTCTGGCCGGGTCACAGAGAGTCCCTTGTTTAGGTGACATTCCTGAGCCCACCACAAAAATTCCTTTTGAATGCAAGGTATTATTTGAATGACAGTGTCCAAATCCTGGCAGTGTTGTGTCCATACATTTTTGAGATACCATTGTAGCTTCCTCATATGCAGTTTGGCATTGGGAAGTACCAGAATACAAGATGCCATGAACCCTAAGGCTTGAAGGACTGTCCTTGCAGTCAGCCGGACTGATGAGATAGTTGATGGAAGTAAAGAGAAAGATTCTTTTGTTTGTCCGGGGTTAAAAGGCCATCTGTTGCTGTATTCAGTCTCACACCCAGAAAGCACATGTCTTGAGAGGGTACTAGACTGGACTTTATTTCGTTCACAGAATACCCTAGGCATCTTAGCACTGCTATCACATATTCCAAATGCTGAAGAAGCACGTCCTTTCCTGAGCCAGAATCAGGCAATCGTCCAAATAAGGATAGATTTGTATTCCTTTTAGCCTGAAGAAAGCTATCACTGGAGCCAGAACCTTTGTGAATACTCTGGGCGCAGTAGATAAGCCAAAGGGCAATGCAGAGAACTGATAATGAGAATTCCCAGCTCGAAACGCAGATGCTTCCTGCAAATTAGTCTGATAGGAACATGAAGGTAAGCTTCCTTGAGATCCAAAGTTACCATCCAGTGATCTTTGCCCAGCAGAGGTAAAAGCTGTTGTAACATTTTGAACTTGGGAATGTCCAGATAAGTGTTGAGGATAGACAGATCCAAAATTGGTCTCCACGTGTTCCCCTTTTTGGTACTAGGAACAGGCGAGAATAAAATCCTAGGCCCCTTTCTGGCACAGGAACCGGCTGAATGGCCCCTATTTGGAGCAACAGAGAAATTTGCTTGTGAGCCTCTTTCCTTTGTTGAGGAGGAATGTCTGGCATGCCTTTGAAAGGAGGCAAGGTATGGAAATAAAACCTGTAACCGTGGTGAATGATATCCAATACCCATCTGTCTTGGGTAATTAAACTCCAGTTTTCTTTGAAAAGTGCCAACCTTCCTCCCAAAGGTGCTGCCAGGCGAGAAGATTCTGGCAGCTGAAAAGGCAGGTCATTGTGTCTGTTAGGACTGACCCCTGCCCTCACCAGAAGATTGAGCAGGTGAACTCCTGTTCTAGGCCTAAAAGAACCTTGAGCTCTGCCTCTACCACGTCTAGACCTACCCCTAGACTGGGAATCATAAGCAGGATATGTCCACCCTTGTAGGCCAATTTCTACTAAACTTGGAGGCTGAACCTGCAAAAATCTTTAACAGTCTGCATAGACTTAGCCTTGTCTTCCATTTTCTTTAGAACTGCTTCCACAGGAACCAAACAACACATCAGATTGTAAAGGAGCATCTAAAATCCTTGTTTTCACATGCTCAGCTAAATTCTGATCCCTCAACCAGGCGTGCCTGCGAAGAACCGAACCAGTGGCAGCCACCCTCGAAGAGGCCTGCACAGCATCAAAACCACATTGCAAAGAATGCTTACCCACCTGTTCAGAAACATGAACTAAATCCTGCAACTCTTTACACTCAATACCTTCCGCCAAAGCATCTACCTTAGACTTTAATTGTGAAAGGAGATAATTTTGGTATTTCAACATGTGAAACTGGCAATTCAAAGCTCTCATGGCCAAAGTGGAAGAAGTATACACTTTCTTTCCCCATCTATCCAAAGCCCTAGCCTCTTTATCTGGAGGAACAGGATTTTTAACAACAGAAGCCTTAACACCTTTAGGCCCCTGTGAAACAGTTTCTGGGTCTGCCCTAGGACTCTTAAAAGATACTTATGAGCTTCAGGCACCCTATAATATCTATCCGGTTTAACTGGAGCAGGAGGCAAAGAGTCAGGGTTCAGAGAAGCCTCTGCAAAACATCCTCTACCACATCTAGAACAGGAGGTATAGCTAAAGGCCTATGCTGGGGTAGAAACAAAATTCCCTAAGCCTTTTCCTGGAATCAGAGAAATCCTGACCTTCCCATTTAAAATGCTCCCTCATGGAATGAAGAGTCTCTGAAAAGAAAAATCCTCAGGAGGAGAAGGAGAAGGACTAGAATCAACTACATGAGAAACAGTGTAAGGGGAATACTCCTGCAAGTCTTCAGAAGACTCAGAAGCATCCGAACACTGCTCAAAACTCCCAAGCTCAGGTTCCACCCTAGGCCTCTTATCAGGAGGGGCATAGAACCTCTAATCATTGTAATCAAATCTTCTGCCATCTTAAGCATATGCTTCTTAGGTACAGACCCTGAAGAACTAGGGGTAACTCCTGAAACAAAACCTGGCCTGCCCCTGGGAGAAGCCTTGGAAACAGCAGGAGGGCCTAACCACCTTAGGAAGGGAGGGAAGAACAGCTACCTGAGAAGCCCCTTCCACCTGGCCTACCTCCTGAGAGGTCACATCTTGCAGTAATAAAGTCTCTCCTCGGGATTCCAAAGAAATTTCTGGCTGAACCCCTGGCTCCACCGAGCCCTCTAAAGAACAGGCGTCCGGTTTTTCCACCTAGGCTTTGCTGTTTTGTCCTTGCGCTTTTTGAGAGCATCCGGCGGCATTTTATAATTACACCGCTTCCAAAACTAACCTGGCACAATCTAATCTTCTCTTTATAGTCCGTTTGTTAAATCTAGCACAAGAGCCGAGCCCAACAACGCGTGCTGCTCAGGCCCTAAGCAAGGTATACACAAGGTATGGTAATCCCTATGAGGTATCTGTTTCCCACAAAAAATACAGTTATTCACTTTTTCTGACATCCGGTAAAATACTGAGGCAAGAAAAACCAAAATAATCTAACTTGGATTAGGTCTGAAACTCCGACTTGAAAATCTCAGAACGCCAACCTGCACTTGCAAAACTGCTTCTGCATCGGACCATGCGGCAAAGACTGAGGATGGCGTGGTCATGCGCTATACTTTGGTATTCGGGCCGACTGGGACAGCGGGCTACCCAAGTGTTAGGACTGCAGCAATGTGGTATGAAGAACATCGTAGCTGTCTGTGTACATCCAAGGAATGTAAGATACTTTCCCCTTTATTTTGTGGAGTGGGGAAAAAGGTTGGCAAGTGTATAGTTCGATTTAAAGCCACTTTGGAAACCTCCTTAGGCATGAAGGTAGGATTAGTCCTCAAAGATACCCTGTCTTGATGAAAAA
Organism: Protopterus annectens; assembly: GCF_019279795.1. Classification (NCBI taxonomy): domain Eukaryota; kingdom Metazoa; phylum Chordata; order Ceratodontiformes; family Protopteridae; genus Protopterus; species Protopterus annectens. Next base: position 410,797,812 of record NC_056730.1, on the reverse strand, counting down.
TAATATAAGGTTCCACAGCCATAAGAGCTTGTAACTCTGAAACTCTCCTGGCAGAGGTTAGGGCTAACAGGATGGTGGTCTTCCAAGATAAAAACTTGATGTCAGAAGAGGCAGCAGGCTCAAAAGGAGGCAAGGTTAGTTTTTCCAAAACATAGTCGAGATCCCAAGCAGGAATAGGAGGAGATCTAGGAGGTCTTAAGTTCTTAGCTCCTCTGAGAAACTGTCGCATAAGCTGGTGGGAAAAGATGGGAGGGTCTGTACTATAATGAGCAGAAATAGCAGAGGCATGTATCTTAATGGAAGAGAGAGAGAGAGACCCTTATGTAAGAGATCTGTCAAGTAAAGTAAAACTAAAGTAATGTTAGGAAGAAGAGGATCAGAATCCTGAGCCTGCATCCAGGAACAAAATCTTTTCCATTTTCCTGCATAAGATGTTATAGTACTAGGACATCTGGCTTCTACAATGACATCCATAACCTGCTTGGGCAGTAAAGAAGAAATCAAAGGCCCTGGATTAACCAGGCCGCCAGGCTGAGAGTTCTGACATGAGAGTGTAGAACCTGACCCTGATGTTGGGACAGAAGGTTCAGAGACTGAGGTAAAACCCAAGGGGGGTCCAGGCATAGGTTTTTTTTAGAGTTGGATACCAAAACTGCCGAGGCCAATTTGGAGCCATCAAGATTATCATCTTGGGCTTGTCCTGTTTTATCTTCAATAAAACCTGTGGAAGCGGAAGAGACGGAAAGGCATATCCCGAGAGGTTCCTCCAACTGAATGACAGGGCGTCCACTTTCCAAGCCTCTGTGTGGAAAGTCCTGGTGCAAAAAGTCTGTAGTTGATGATTGAGATGGGATGCAAAGAGGTCTATGTGAGGACATCCCCAGACTGCTGTTATCATCCTGAATATTTTGGTGTCCAGCATCCACTCGTGTGGATCCGAAACATTTCTGCTCAGACTGTCTACCAGAAAGTTTTGTTTCCCTGGTAGAAACTGAGCTTGAAGATCCAGATTGCAAGCTAGAGCTGTGTTCCATAGATTCATGGCTAGTCTGCAAAGGGGGTAGGAATGAGATCCCCCCTTGCTTATTTATGTACCACATAACTGTGGTGTTGTCTGTCCGTATTAACAGTTGTCCTGGTTGTAAAAGATTCCTGAAGGCCAATAGAGCTTTCTGAATGGCTAACATTTCCTTTAAATTGATATGCAGGTGCTTCTGATCCTTTGTCCAAAGGCCCTGAAAATGGGCTCCCCGAGCATAATCCGAGGCGTCCGTGGTTAGAATCTGAGAGGCAGGAGGCAGACGGAAGGGCTTCCCTTTGTTTAGAGCACATGCCCTGGGGACCACCAAAGAAATTCCTTTTGAAGGCAAGGAAGGACGGAGATCAGTATGTCTAAACTGTGGCAATGCTGAGACCATACACTTAGGTTCATAGGTTCATACTAGGCTATCTGCCCAAGGGCATTTATAAGCCTAGCCCATATAGTATGGTGTTTAGCCACCCTTTTTTTTGAAAAAAAAACTATGCTATCATTTTGCTGCCTCTGTCAAGCAGTGACACTGAAAGTAAATCCTGGGGTATATGCAATCTCCTCCCATCCATTGGTCAATTTTCCTTGGACAAGGCCAGAACAGAAGGTCACCTCTGCACATCACATGTGTTTTGTTCCACAGCATAAGGAGTCTCTGGGTGATGAATCTGTCCCTCCAGCACGTTCTATTTATAACCGTGTCAAGGTTTAAGTCTCCTTTGAGGTGAAGCATATTCATTTTAAAGGATGACACACTTACACACACACTTGCCACCTGCTGGATTCAAACCCCTACCTAACTAGGTTATGACACTAGAGATGGACGCATTCGCCCAGCGCGCTATTCGCATTACTGGTGTATTTTCCTCATGTGTAGTCTTGCATATGGTACGAGAAGGATGCAGGAGGCCATGCAACCCAAAGCCTGCAGGAATTTCCTTGCAGATAGATGAGTTAAAGTTGCCAAGGTTCTGAAAGTTGAAGCCAGCTGCAACTGCTTTTCGGATGTCAGAAATGCCATCTGGGTTGTGGATGTCAGAAATGCCATCTGGGTTGTGGTGTTTAGAAGTGCACCCAGAAAAGTTATCTGTTGTGATTGTGTCAAATTTGACTTTTTTATGTTTACAGATAATCCCAGGAACTTGAGGAGGTTCTGTACAAATTCTAGATGCTGGAGTAAGACATCCTTGCTGTCTGCCTGAAATAGACAATCGTCCAGATAAGGGTAAATTTGAATTCCCTTGAGTCTGCAGTAAGCTACTACTGGAGCCAGGCATTTGGTGAAGACCCTGGGCGCAGTAGATAATCCAAAGGGCAGTGCAGAGAATTGCAAGTGCCTCGATCCGGCTTTGAACCCGAGGTATTTTCTGCGATCCTGCCTGATGGGAATGTGTAAATATGCCTCCTTTAAATCCAAAGTTACCATCCATGCATTTTTGGACAGTATTGGAAGTAGCTGCTGTAGAGTAATCATCTTGAATTTTGCAATCTCTAGAAAGGTGTTCAAGACTGACAGATCCAGAATGGGTCTCCATGAGTTTTGCTTCCTTGGGACTAGAAAGAGCCTTGAATAAAAACCTTTTCCCATCTCTGAAAGAGGAACCAGTTCTATGGCATTCATAGCCAAAAGAGCTTCCACCTGGTTTATGGCTTCCGTCCATTGATGTTTTGGAAGGTCTGGCCATCCGCTTGCCCTTGGCAAGGTGTGAAAATGGAATTTGTAACCTCTTAAAACCACATCCAAAACCCATTTGTCTTGGGTTATTTGAGTCCAATTTTGATAAAAAAAGAGAGAGTTGTCCTCCGAGAGGGGCTTCCAGACAAGAAGTTCCTGTAGCCCAACAGAGTGAGTCATTGAGTTTGTTTCCTTTGAGATTGTGACCTGTCCTCTCCTCCCCTAGGGGTGGAAGCAGTCCACTGTCTTGGTCTATAAGCAGCTTGTGTTTGAGGCCTCCCTCTGGAACGTCTATATCTACCCCTCTGAGGCCTGTCTGAAGTGGGAAAGGACCAATTTTTAGAAGGCCAATTCCTGCTAAATCTAGGAGGCTGTACTTGTAAGAAATCTTTAACTGTTTGCATGGATTTCGCCTTATCCTCCATCTTTTTAATCACCTCTTCAGCTTTTGATCCAAACAAAACATTATGCTGAACAGGAGCATCCAATAATTTAGCCTTAATTTGTTCAGGTAAATTTTGTACCTTTAGCCATGCATGCCTTCTAATGACTGTGCCAGAGGCCGCAGCCCTACAAGAAGCCTCCAAGGCATCAAATCCACAGTGTAAACCATGCTTCCCAACCTGTTCAGTGGCATGCAATAAGTCATGTAATTCCTTATCTGCACAAGCAGAAATGGAAGTAAGCTTTTGTTTTAAGAGACAATAGAAATTGCTGGTATTTAAACATATGAAACTGACAGTTAAAAGCCCTAATAGACAAAGTAGTAGAAGTGTACACCTTTTTGCCCCATCTTTCTAAGGATTGAGAATCCTTTTCAGTAGGAATAGGATTTTTGGCAGAAGCGGCCTTAACTCCCTTAGGAACCTGAGAAATGGTTTCAGGGTCAGCAGAAGGGTTCTTGTATAAAAACTGATGGGAATCAGGAACCCTGTAATATCCAAGAGGCTTAACAGGAGCAGGAGGAAAAGAGTCAGGGGTTAAGTTAGCCTCCGAAAAGGCATCATCCACAATATCCAAAACATGAGGAATAGCCAGGGGTCTATGTTGGGGAAGAAGAAATTCCCTCAGTCTTTTCTTGGATTCCGAATACTCCTGTCCTTCCCAGTGGAAATGTTCCCTCATTTCATGTAAAGTTTCCCCAAAAGAGAAATCCTCCGGGGGAGAAGCTGAAGGAATGGATTCTTCAGCATCAGAATCCTCATAAGGAGGGAAAGAATATTCCTGATCGGAAGAAGAAACTGAGGAAACAGAAGCCTGATCAGAGGAATCATAAGAAACATCCTGCCTTGGCCTTTTGTCTGGAGGGGGATGAGAACCCCTAATCATAGTAAGTAAATCCTCCGCCATCTTGAGTAACTGTTTCTGTGACTTGGGAGCCGGTTCAGAAGAGGCCTGTGTAGAAGTCTTTGATTTTGAAGGAGTCTTTGCCTTTGGCTTTGCCTTTATTAGTAGCAGAGTAGGCCTGAAAACCCCTTCGGAAGCTGGTACCTGCACAGCGGCTCCGGACCCATCCTGAGGAGCACTGTCCGAAGGTCCTGCAACAGGAATATTTAAAGGCCTGGTTGGCTCCTCAAGAGAGTCCGTTTCAGCTGTCGGTTCTGAAATAGCCGACGACAGGGGCTGCAAAAGTGCCTCACTGACGACAGCCGAACCTGAAGCTGGCTCCACTTGTGAGCTATCATCAGATTTGGACCTCAGAGGCCTGACTTTATCCTTGCGACATTTGTGAACTCTGGTAGCCGGAACCGTATCAGACGACATTTTGTAATTAAAGCGCCTACCTAAGTAATGAAAAGCAAAATCGTACCTTCACTTAATTGTACGTTGATTGAATCTAGCACAAAACCGACAACTAGCTACGTCGTGGTCAGGGCCCAAGCAAGGAATACAGTAAGAATGAAAATCCTTATGAGGTATTTGCTTCCCACATGAAATACAATTAACTTTTTCTGACATCGGAGTGGAGCAAGAAAAAAAGTTTCCCCAACGGGGTACTTAGCTTTGAGTGGAGACGAAAGTCTTCGGACCGAAGTATATCAGTAAACTTCGTCAGGAGTCAGCCGACCGGCACTTGCCAACTGCTATCACCGCACGGCAAGAAAGACTGGAGAAGATGGCGTTGGCTGTCAGCTTTATACTCCTGGCGCTCTGACGTCAGGGAGCATGGTTGAACAGCCGACGCTGGACCCAGACTTTGGGATTCTGGCCGACCGATGGCTGCCTGCCGGCAGGGGAGAACCCTACAATCATGACTGCAACAGTGAAACACGATGAACATCAGAGATACGTCTGGCAGAAGTAATGGCAACCAAAAACAAGGTTTTCCATGATAAATATTTGAGGTCACAAGAAGAAGCTGGTTAGAAAGGTGGCATTGTCAAAGCTTGTAGGACTGATGACAGGTCCTATGGTTGACTAGGTTCTCTAAAAGGGGGGTTTAGATGATTCACACCTTTTAAAGTCTTGCATAATTTGTGTGACTTAAGAGGAGTCTTGGACACCATCATAGAAATTAGATATTGCAGCCAAATGAACTTCAACAGTAGAGGCAGATAGACCGGACTGAAATAGGGTAGCTAGATACTCCAGTACTATCGACACTTGTGCTGAAAAAGGATCTACCAGTTCTTCTTTCAGCCAAAAGGTAAAGCTTTTCCACTTGCTGAGATATGTAATTCTGGTGGAAGACTTATGAAATGCAATAAGAATGCCACGCACTGGCAAAGAAAGAAAGAAAGATCATTCTGCCTGTCAATCAAGGGAATTGGAGGAGCCAAGTTGTGAGCTTCAGGCTGCTCAAGTTGGGGTGAAACAGATTCTGTGGAAGGGAGATCAACCCCGGGGTTGGATGGAGAATCCACAGTTGATCTAGCTGGTGAGGCCAAAGGAAGGGGAACCAAATCTGACTAGGGCAATATGGTGCTATGAGGACTACTTTGCTCTTCAACCGGTGGGCTTTCTTCAGAAACTAGGGAATGAGGGGGAGAGGTGGGAATGCATAAAGTAGACCTGAGGGCCAATCGTGGACTAGAGCATCCCTGGGTGACTGTCCCAGACGGGGAATCGGGGCGAAATAGTTGCTGCATTTGTAGCTGGTCGGGGACACAAAGAGGTCACAGCAAGGAAGACCCCAGCGATTAAAAATCTACGCCATCAAGGGATTCAGGGACCACTCGTGAGGTTGTAGTATACACCTGCTGCTGAGTCTGTCTGCTATTACGTCAGAACTCCCGGGAATGTGCGTTGCTAGAAGAAAACGGTTGGTAGCCATCGCCCAATGCCATATCCTCATGGCCTCTCGACAGAGTGGGTAAGATTTGGTTCCACCTTGTTTGCTGATGTACTGGACCACTGCCATGTTGTCTGACTGTATCGCAATAGTCCCAGTCGGTAGCAGGGGATGGAATTCTTGCAACGCCAGAAGCACCGCCCTCAGCTCTAGAAAATTTATATGCAGATGGGCCCCCATTTCGGACCAAGTACCTTGGACCATCTGTCCCTGACATAGCCCCCCACCCCATCAGGGAGGCATTTGTGGTCACTGTAGCCTTGGGCTGTTGGGGGGAGAAGGGGCGAGACCATTGTGACAGGTTGTGGGCCATCCACCAATTTAAATCTCGTTTGCACCTGTGAGTTACCCGAACCTTGGCTGAAAGAGGGTACTGAAATGGATACCGAAAGGGATACCATTGGGTGAGCAGTAGCCATTGTAAAAGCCTCATGTGAAACCTGGCCAGGGGGACAATGGTGATGGACGCAGCCATGGAACCCAATAACTGTAGAAGAGTGAGCTGTGTATTTCTCCCTTGAAAGGATTGGGATCAGTTGTTGCTTTATCTATAGTATTCTGTGCTATGGAATGGATGCTCTGCAATTCTTTGTATTCAAGATGACCCCTATGAATTCTGCGGACTGAAATGGGGTGAGATTGGATTTTTGCCAGTTTATGATTATGCCTAGCCTTTCTGCAGAGATGAGAGAGTATGCCAGGGTTTCTTCCAAGGGAGCAGAGATGAGCCAGTTGTCTAAGTATGGAAACACGTGGAATCCTTGTAGTCACAAGTGAGCTGTGACGACTGCCTTGCACTTTGTGAACACTCTGTGGGCTGTAGGGAGTCCGAAGGGCAGTACTGAACTGGTAGTGACTGGCTCCCACACGGAAGTGAAGGAATCTTCTTGATAATCTACCCACTTTTATTTGGTAGTACGCATCTTGAAGATCTATCGATCACATCCAATCATCTTTTTCCAAAAGTGGAAGGATACACTGTATTATGACCATCCAGAATTTTTGTACATTTACAAACTTGTTCAATACACTGAGATCCAAAATTGGTCTCATGTCCCCGGTTTTCTTTGGCACCAAAAATAGTCTTGAATAGAATCCGGATCCTATCTGGTCTGGAGGGACTATATGGATGACGCTTTCTTAGCAGTTTTGAAATCTCTAATGCTGCTGCTTCCCTTTGGCTGGGTGGAACGTCGGGTAAGTTTGTTAGGGGAGAGGGACAAAGGTCGAAAGGAATATGATAACCTCTGGTTATTATCTTTTGTACCCAATAATTGGTGGTGATGGTTAGCCAGGCAGAAGAGTACAAAGAGAAAAACGACCCCCAACCACTTCCAGAGGAAAGCAGTTGGGCCACTCTTCAGGAGAGCTAATAGGATTGGCCAGGGAAAAAGTCCCTGGAACCCTGGTTAAGCGGACCCCCTCTGCCTCGAAAAGGGCAATCTTCCCTGCGAGTTTCCCCCTCTGGTGTCACGGAAAGGACCCCGAGACTTTTTGTACCATATCTTCCCACTCTTCTGGTTTCTGGAGAAAGCCTGTTGAGGGGAAGAATAATGGACACCCACAGCAGAAAGGGTCTTACGGTCCTGTTCACATCTGGCCAGTGTGCTTTTAACCTTGGGTCCAAACAAAGAAAAGGCTTCGATGGGAGCGTTGAGAAAGGAAGCCTTGAAGGGTTCCGCGAAATTACACAAGCGCATCCAGGAGTGTCGTCTCAGAACAATGCCTGAACTTGCCGCTCTAGTTGCTCCTTCTGACGAATGAGATATCAGGCGCACGGACGAGTTGGATATCGATTCAATGGTGGCTAGCTGAGAGGCCACTTTGTCACGGACCTCATCAGACACAGCACCAGCCAAAGTTTCAGAGAGCTCAGAAATTAAATCTCTTTGAAGTGTGGCAAAGTGTGCCATATAGTTCAGGGACCTGATTGTAAAGGCTGCTGATGCAAAAGTATGCTGCCCTAATCTGTCAAAGCCCGGGACTCTTTGTTGGACGGATGGACAGTCGGGCTTTCTTCTGCCACCAGGTCCTTTTTAGTTGCGGCCACCACCACCAAAGCATCTACAGAAAGACCTTTGGACCAATGGGGATCAGTAGCAGGAGGGGACAAACTTTTATCTGGCCTCCGGGAAATGGCCTCAATTGTGTCAGGAGCCTTCCATACATGCTACATGACGAGCCGGACCAGTTCGTCGGCAGGTGGAGTAACCCAGGAGGTAGGGGGCCGGGCGCGAAAGGCCTGCAGGAACACAGGCACTTCAGAGGTCAGGTTTGAGGGCTGACAGTCACATCTCTGTTTAAGAATTTCAAGAATATCACCAAAGGATACCTCAGAGGGTGAGTGAGGGGACCCTTCCCCATCAAAGTCTGTGTCTTTAGTAAGGGACTCTTTTGTGGAGTCCATGTGCTTCCTCTTGTACGAGCTCTTTTAATGAACTTCCTCAGACGGAGAAGCTGGGGAAGACAGTGCAAAAGGGGTGTCCTGTGGGAGCATATCCTGAGGCCCTTGTGCCCGGTGTCCACTAGGAGTGACTTGAGTACATTGCGGTCCACAGGAGGACGGGGAGAGTGGTAGCACAGAATCGCCAACAGACGCCAAAGCCTTCTCCATTAGCTGGAAGGTGCCGACTCAGAGTCCCTGGATGCTTGTGAGATATCAAATTACATATGCCGCCACAGCTGACATCCTGGGTCGTAGCAAAACTCTCCTGCATAAAGGCAACTGCGGCTCCTTAGTGAGGTCCATAAAGGGAACCGCAGAGTGGGAAGACTATGCTATATCAAGGGGCTTCAAAGGCAACGAAGGAGGAGAATAAGTAGGGGTCTTTGGTAAAGGGTGATCACCTCCCGAGGAAGGATAGGTCCTGGGGAGCACAATACCTCTGGCCAAAAGTACTTCATCCACAAGACGCAACAAGTCGTGCTCAGAGGAGCTTCTAGTGGATTTCACAGACATGGCTGAGGGGGAATCACGTCGATCCAAAGACGGAGCAAGCTAGGTGCCCACCTCAGAGGTGTGCCCTGAAAACAACGGGGCTGTAAAGGACTGAACAACAGGTGTGTGCACCGAGGAAATCATCAGTGCCAAAGTCTTGGTCTGCACAGATGATAAGGTCGGTACCGAAGTGGTTGTCGGCGCTAAGGCTGGAACCGAAAAATCGGTGCCGATAACTAAATGGTTGGTACTGAGAGGGTAGTCTGTGCCGGGTAAGTTGTTGGAGCCGAAAAGGCAATTGGCGAATAATCCCATCAACGTCGTGACAGTCTGCATCGACTGGACAGTTGGTGCCAGTAAAGAAGTCTGAACAGAGGAGCCCCTCGGTACAGATAATGTAAAGGGCATGCTAGCCGGTGCTGAAGTCACAGATGTCTCAATTGGCCTCGGTACCGAAAGCACTGAAGCCGAAGTCAAATCCGAACTGCAAGGCTTAGCTTTCTTGGGTCTCAGTTCCTGGGGGTCCCCAGCAGGGGACGAAAGAAGAGACTTGGCCTTTATATGTTAATCGCTCTTTCTTATGGGATCTTGAAGGGGTTGAAGCCTCAGACCCAGAAATAGCCTCTGAAAAAGGAGATTTAAGTAGCCCCTTCAATATTAAACTTATTTTTTCTCTCAATCAACGTCCTGTTAGAGAAATTCTTACAAATCCCGCAGGGCGGGTCAACTGTTAAATGAGGCACACCCAAGCAATAGACACAAGGAATGTGCATCTGAAGTAGGTAATTTATGGCCACAATCTAAACATCTTTTAAATCCTGGACTACCTTTTTTATCTGCCATGTTAGAAAGAAAGAAGGAAACCCAGAAAAAATACCAGCAATGGTACAAGAATTACCCGAAGGCAAGAAGGAAAGGGGGTTTACCAACGATGATAAAAAATTAATTACCTTGCGGTAAAGGGGAGGAAAGTAATAGAAAAGATTCAAGAAAGGATAGTCGCTAAATGCGATACGGTAAGAGAAAACTATCTAATAACTTTTCTATGAGAAAAGGTTGTTTTAGAATTCAATATGAAGAAAATACTGTACTTGGCTCAAGAGAAGTAGCTTGCCATGACCGAATAGCAATCCGGCAAACGAAATCTGGAGTAACAAGCAAAGGGGAATTCTGGGTAAGAGTTTTAGCTCGAGAGCTTGTAGCAGACGCAAGCTTGGAAGATGGCCGGCTCGGTTCCGAGGTCGGAACAGATACCCACACGCAAGGAATGAACGAGGATTAACAATATCAGATGGATAGTTATGGCAGATATAAATGTTCGAGTATATTCACTGTTGCAGTCATTTCATTTGGGTAATCTGCTGGCAGGTTGCCCTCAGTCGGCCGGATTAACAAAGTCTTGGGTCCTGCGTCGGTTGCTGTCCCTTCTTCCATGACTTCAGGTTGTCAGGGGTATAAAAAGTACAGTTTTGTACCTACCATAAATGTAGATGTTCGAGTGCTATTACAGCTGCAGTAATCACAGATGGGTTTTCAGAAGTCAGGAAGGCCAGAGTATATAAGACACAGCCGACGCCATGTTCTTCAGTCTTTCTTGCCCCAGATGTCAAGGCAATACATAAATAAGTCTTATCCACATATGAAGCAATGAAAAGTAATGCAAAATCAGTGTAAGCAAATAAAACATAGCAGGATAACCCAGTCAGGAGGTATGAAGAGGTTGTCAGGCCCCATGTCCTTACCAAGTGGGAAGGAGGGAAAACATCTACATTTATGGTAGGTACAAAACTGTACTATGTTCATCGTGCATACAGCTGCAGTAATCACAGATGGGTAGAGTCCCAAAGCTATGCAGAGGGTGGTAGGAATTATGAGGAACTGGGTTGAGCCAGAATGCCCTGCAAAACAGCAGTGGCAAAGCCTGCTCTAGTTCTGGAATATAAGGGCAGGTGGTAGTGTTTTGTGAAGGTATGTACAGAACTCCAAGTGGCTGCCTCCAAAATATCCTTAGTAGGCACACCTCTGAAGAAGGCTGTAGAGGTGGCTGTGGCCCTGGTGGAGTGAGATCAGATTCCAGTAGGGACAGATTTCCCATGATAGGAGTAAAAATCGTATGCAGTGGCCAATCCACTTGGAAATGGTCTGTTTGGTAACTGGATTGGCATAGGACACAAAAAGCTGTTCTGATTTCCTGAAGGACTTTGTTCTGTCCAAATAATAACGTAGCTGCCTATGGATGTCTAAAGAGTGAAGCAGCCTTTCCCCTTTGTTTTGAGGGTTAGGATAAAAGGTAGGTAGGTGTATGGCTTGGTTTAAGGCTACCCTGGATACCACTTTGGCATGAAACCCTATCCTGATGGAAGATGAGGAAGGGCTGCACCGCCATGAGGGCCTGTAATTCAGAAACCCTACGAGCTGAAGTGATGGCCAGAAGAAAAGCTGTTTTCCAGGACAAATATTGCAGATCCGTTGAGGCAGCAGGTTCAAAGGGAGGCAATGTTAATTTTTCTAGTATGTAGTTAAGGTCCCAGGCTGGTATTGGTTGCTTCCTTGGAGGTCTTATATTCTTAGCCCCTCTGAGGAACTGGTGAGAGAACAAAGGGGGATCTGTGTTGAATTCTGCAGAAATGGCTGAGGCATGTATTTTAATGGAAGAAAATGAAAGTCCACTGTTCAAGTAGTTCAGCTAGGTACTGTAAAACCCGAGGCAAGTTCAATTTTCTAGGATCCTGGCCTCTTCTCATTCCAACAGCAAAACCTTTCTAGTAGATGGTCTTCTGGCCTCCAAAATGACATCCTGCACCTCCTTGGAGAGAAGGGTCTGTTGTGGTGTTAAGGAATTTTCCATGCAGCGAGGTTGAGTGTTTTCAGCTGACTGTGTAGGGTTTTGTAGCTGTTCTGAGTCAGCAGAAGAGGTGTTAGAGGCAAGGACCAGGGAGGAGAATGGGTTGTGGATACCAGTGTTGCCTTGGCCAATCTGGAGCAATCAGTATCATCCTCGGTTTGTCTGTTCTTGCTTTCAAGAGTACCTTGGGCAAAAGAGGCAGAGGTGGGAATGCATAAACTGTCCATGCTGTCCAACTGAATGAAAACACTTTCCAGGCCTTTGGATGGAAGGTCCTTGAACAAAACTTTTCAATTGATGGTTCCTGTGGGAGGCAAAAGATCTATGTCTGGCCTGATTATCTCTGTGAGCACCTGAGGATGTAGGATCTGTCATATTCCTGCTCAGAGTGTCTGCCAGTGTGTTTTCCAGTCTTGAAGTTCGATTTGTCTTTCCAGAGCCAAGTTCCAAAGAGTCATGGCTAGTCTGCACAAGGGGTATGAATGTGTTCCTCCTTGTTTGTTTATGTACGGTGTTGTCTGTTCTTATTAGTAATTGCCCTGGATGCAGGAAGTCCTTGAAAGCTGTAATTGCATTTATTACTGCTAGCATTTCTTTTTGATTGATGTGAAGGTGCGGACCATCTTCCTGAATGCACCTGTCCTTCATGTCTGTGGTTATGACTTGTTTTGCTTGAGGCTTGCAGAATGGAAGGCCTGTGTTTACTTGACATGTTTGGGCCCACCATAGAAATTCCTTTTGTAGACATGGAATTATTGCTATAATTGCTTCCAAACTGTGACTGTGTTGAGACCATAGATTTTTTAGGTACCATTGAGGTTTCCTCATATGCAGCTTTGCACATGGGATTAGAAGAATGCAAGATGCCATGAATCCCAGAGCCTGCAGGATTTTCCTTGCAGTAAGCCTGGTACTTTTTGCTAGTGTTTTGAAGTACTGAGATAGTTGCCCTTGTTTTTCTGGTGTAAGATATGCCATCTGGGTGTTTGTGTCCAAGCTGGCACCCAGGAAGGTTATTTTCTGAGATTTTCTCCTTGTTGATGGTGTATCCCAGAGAAAGCAGTAACCGTGTCACATATGCCAGATGTTCTAGTATTATGTGTTTGCTGTCAGAACTGATAGTGGATTGAACCTGCAAGAAATCTGAGGTATCTTCTGCAACTTTGTCTGATTGGGACATGCAGGTATGCCTCCTTGAGGTCCAATGTTACCAGCCAAAACTCCTTGCCCAGCATGGGAAGAAGTTGCTGTAATGTGAGCATCTTGAATTTTGAAATGTGTTTAGGATGGATAAGTCCAGAATGGGTCTTTCTTGGTACCAGAAAGAGTCTTGAATTTTGTATAGCTCTCATGTTTAGAGCTTTGAAATTTGCAGTTGTGCCTCTGCCCTTTGATTTTGTGGCAGGTTTGGCATGCATATCCTCAGCATTAGTACCAAAGTACATCCTTTTGTAAAGGAGCATCAAGAAGTTTAGCTTTCACATGATCAGGCAAATTTTGTTTGCATCATATCCTGTAACTCTTTTAAATCTGGTTGTTCAGGTTGAGACATTTTGTTTTAATTGTGATAGCAAGTACTGTTGATATTTAATCATATGAAACTGACAGTTTGGCCTTGTGAAATGGTTTCAGGGTCAGCATTATGACCTTTGTAGAGAAATTGGTGAGAACTGGGTACTCTGTAATATCTATCAGGCTTTACTGGTGCTGGAGGCAGAGAATCAATAGACATCATCCAGTACCTCCAAAACAGCCAGAGGTCTGTGTTGAGGTAACCAGAGAAATTCCCTAAGTCTTTTCTTGGAATCTGAAAAGTCTTGGCCTTCCCAATGGAAGTGTTCTCTGGGGATACAGAAGGAATGGACTGTTCTGCATCCATCAGAATGTTCAGATAAAATGGATCCCTGATCAGAAGATTCTTCCTCCACTCTGGGTCTCTTGTCAGGGCTGAGAACCTCTGATAAGAGTTATTAGATCCTCAGCCATCTTAAGCATCTGCTTCTTAGGCATAGGTCCTGGAGATGGGCCTTGAGCTGGGCCTTGATAGAAAAGGAAGATGTAAGACACCGCCAAAGGAACCCATCTGTGATTACTGCAGCTGTATGCACGATGAACATCATGCAGCCGACGTCATTACATAAGTTACTCTTGCCTCAGATGTCAGGTGCCCCCATAATGGGTAGCAAAATAAAATTAAAAACACAACCTCCAACCAAAAGCAAACACACCAAAAAGGCTTTTAAGCATAGTAAAAGAAAGTAGAGGTGTAGTAAGAGAAAAACAGGGGGCTGAAGGGAGGGTAACCAGGACTGCAACAGTGAATACACTCTAGCATCTACATTTATGGTAAGTGTACACAGCTGTACTATGTTCGTGTTTCACTGTTGCAGTCATTACATTTGGATAGATTCCCAAAGCTATGGTTGGGAGGATGGATTTATACAGCATTAGGACCAGCTATAAGGTATTTTTGCTTCCCACAAGTAATGCAATTATTAACTTTTACTGACATCGGTAAGGAGCAAAAAAAGTTTTCCCAATGGGGTACTTAGCTTTAAGTTTAAGACTTCGGTTCTGAAAATCGAAAACTAAAATTTCAGGAGTCTGCCGACCGGCACTTGCAAACTGCTTCTGCTTCGGGCACCGCACGGCAAGAAAGACTGATGTAATGGTGTCGGCTGCATGTTTTATACCCTTGACGACTTGACGTCATGGAAGAAGGGACAGCAACAGACGCAGGACCAAAGTCTAATCAGGCCGACTGAGGGCAATTTGCCTGCAGATTACCCAAATGTAATGACTGCAACAGTAAAACACTAAGAACATCCAGGGTACTAGGAGCAAATTACTTGACAGGGAAAGGTAATAGGGTGCACTGAAGACAAGATGACACTTGGACAGCAGACTAGAGACTGCCTACCAAAGATTGATAGAGAACAGGCAAAGAGAAAGGGGTAGGAGAATCATAAGTGAAAAACCTGCTCTGGTAGAGAGTTTTAGTTGAACGTAGAACAGAAGCTGCTGTTTAAAAAGGGATAATCAAGTAGGGCATATAAAATACCGCATAACTGTACGAATCAGAGGAAGTTAGATAAGACTGGAAAAGCAATTTACAACAGAACAATGGGAGGACATGGGTATGGCTCCAAAGTATGCAACAAAGTCCAGAAGGTTTAGGATATTTGTTTGGTAGTGTTTACATAGGTATTGTTATACCACAGAGACTTCAAAGTATTTTTTATCAGGAAATGTGATTGGGAATGTGAATTGCCTAAACATAGTAAGACTATATTACGTTTAATTCTGTTGGCTTCCAAAAAAAGTAATTATTAGAAAATTGTAATGTCTAAACCCAGCTGTATTTGAAGTAGTGAATATTATGAGAAAGAGAAAAAAAACGGAAGGTGGGTCTTTAGAAAAGAGGAGCAAATTACATATACGTAAATGGAAATTGTGGGAACAATTCATGCAGACTAATTTTCTGCAAGAGGATGAACGCAGATGAAGACAGAAATTCAGCAGTTTATGTACCGATGGCCTGGTGATATTTATAAAGAAAAAATATATGCATAAGGTATGTATATAAAAAAGTTACATGTTTTTTCTTTTAATGTAAGTTTTTCTATGTTTTCAGTAATATAATAATGGTTTAAATAAAACCAAACCTTATACCACCCCTCCCATCTTTTTTTAATGTACAGCAGAGCTAACTACCTTTTATAGGTGCCCAAGATTTCCTTCAACTTCACTTAAAACTCTTATGCAGCGGACTAAGTGTTTTGATAAGAAACCTCTGAGTAGCATTACTCCACACTTTTTTGTATAATGGTGTAAGCCACATTTTGGAATCAAAAGAAAATTCCCTTCTTCAAAGACCTCAAGTACATAACTGATTAAGGTGAAGGAACTCTTGCTCTTGGCTGGGGCAGAAATACTTGATATACTGGGTGACAAGTATAAGGGTGGTGAGGCACCAGCGTTTTCAATAAGCAATCACATACTTTATCAAAAATTTACTAAAGCAGATGTGTACAGGGGGGACCAAAGTTCCAGGGTTGGGCTTCCAAAATCCACAGAGTGAAGACGATTGATATCATGCAGTTGAAAATACAGGTTTCTCCAATGCCTGGTGAGTGGCTTTCCACTGAGAAGCAGCAGAAAATGGCGATAAGGCCTAGAAACAGATCAGATCATTATCCTGATGTCAGATTTGAAATGGGTTTCAACAGATGCCCGAGCTAAAATAAAATATACCTCAAATCCAGGAGCTTACCCTCAAACCTCATCATTAGAATGGCAGACCTCTGTGGAACTAGCAAGATCTCACATTTACTGATGTACCACTTAACTGTTTGGCTTTTGACAGTCTTTATAGTATCTAGCCTTAATCCTGACTAAGATCTTCAAGACCAAAAGGCTAGTAAATCTGTACTTGCAAATGATGATGATGTTCTGCCTCTCTGTGATGGAGGTTCAACTTTTATCTGTGGATCTTACAGAAGAGCTCCAGAGTTAGCATATGGGAATAAGAGAAATAAACAGCAGTCTTTGACTGATGGAAATTTGGTATCACCCATTGGAATTCTTTTAAAACAGGCCCTTGTAAACTGAAGAACATGCTAGAGTCTGGAAAGTCAGATTCCATAGACTCAAAGCAGCAACACTGTACTGTACTCCTGTAAACTGCATGCATCCATAAACCTCAGTAAACACACAGATAATATCGGAGCCGAAGTGCAATCACATCTAGAAATGTCACAGACTATCACACCTCCTCAGTTCAAGCATATGTTCAGCAATAGCTAAATATCCTGATTCCTATCCTTTCACTAGTGTGTTCATTCATTCTTCAATACACAAAACCACCAAAAAACAAAACATGAAGGTTTGCCCTCTTGGCTGATCAACAGCTGCATCACTGTGATGTCCTACAAGAATTCAAATAGTTACTGATATCTAATACATCCACACTACTACTAGGTACTCACAGTCAAAATCTTAAAAACTAGGATGTCGCTCTCCTCGGAGACATAAAGCTACCTCTTAGGAGAGGAACTACACTTAGATGTACTCAAGGAAAAAAAAAATCATAGAAGAACATAACCTCAATGTCAAACATTGGGAAAACAGCTTTTTTTTTTTTTTTGTTAGGATCGGTCCAGTCACATTTGAATCACCTCCCTTTTGAAATTAAAACACTACACTTCAAAATATCATTAAAAGAACACTAACAAAAAAAGGAAATGTGTACTTGCTTTAGAGAGAATAGTTAGCCAACAATGTTTAGTATGAAAAAAAGTCGGTGGAGCCCTATTACTTATTCATAACTCCGTTACATCTAGTTTGACCTCTGGTATAGAAATAATTATCTTGTAAATTATATTTGGCAAAAAAGTTACTGTACTCCAAATATGAACAAAATTCAACAGTATGAATATTTACACTACATAAACAAAACATTGAAATTAATAGGCAACTTTGATTATGCTACTACTACTAAATTGGAAGATTTGCATGGCCAACTCACCTTTTGCTCAAGAATATATATATATTTTTTTTATTTCCTTACATGGTGACAGCCACAGTGTATATAAAAGAGAAAAAGAGAACATTATATAAAATCGCTCTACCAAAACAATGAGAGCTTCATAACCGATGTATTCGACCACCATTGAATACATCATAGGTAGGTACTAGGCTATCTGCCCAAAGAAATTTATAAGCCTAGCTGGAATGTGTTGGCTTTCACCACCCCCTTAGATTAGTTCCCTGTGCCTCTGTCAGGCAGAGCCATTAAAGTGATGCCTGGGGTAAACCTCGTTTCCCATCCACTCGTCAAGGTTTCTCTTGAAGAGGGTTAGTGAGGAGCTCTGCCTAATGTAGATTGGAATCTTGTTCCAGAGCATGGGAAGTCTCTGGGACAGGAATCTATCCCTCCAGCACATCCTATTTATTGTTGTGGTGAGGTTTAGATCACTGGAGTGTGTGGCTCGAGGGGATATGGATTTCTTTAGGTGGAGCATATCCATCAATTCTGGGTTGGACAGGGCCTTGTATGTCTGGCAGAGATCACCTCTGAGTAGGTGGTATGCAACAGAGTACAGCTGGAGTTTCTTCAGTCGAGCTGCATAGGGCATCTGCTTGAGGCCAGTGATCCTCTTGGTGAGGTACTTCTGTGGTCCTTCCAGTTGTTGCAGGTGTCTTGTAAGGTACATCCCAAATGGGGCATTGTACTCTATGATGGGTCTGATGAGTAGAGGGGCACAATGACCTCTTTCGACCTGGATGCAAACCCTTTTGTGATTAGGTGGGCCACAATCTAACCACTTTGGCAATGTGATCATCAAAGGAGAGATTACTATCTACCTGGGTCCCAGGATCCCTTATTACACCTTCCATATTTAGGGGGCTACCACCTATGTGGTAGTTTGTGGGTACTTTGTTTTTTCCAAAGGGGATGACTATGCACTTTTTGGCATTTAGCTTAAGGCCATGGTTTTGGCACCAGGTATCTGTCTCAGTGAGACCCTTTTGGAGGATGTCTGTGTCAGCTGGAGAGTCAATTATAGCCACTAGTTTGCAGTCGTCTGCGAACTTGGTCAGTCGTAGTCCTCCTGTGCTTGCCTGTACTTCTGAGAAGTATATGCCCAACAGGACAGGTCCTAGGATTGGGCCCTGGGGAACACCATTTGTAACCGGTTTAGAGTCAGACCTAGCTCCCGCAACTCTTACCATGTGGGTTCTGTCCATAAGCCAGCTGGCAACCCATCTCGTGACATAGGGGTTTATGTTCAGGCTGGTGAGCTCATCTATAATACCCAAGTGGGGAATGATGTTGAAGGCCTTTGCAAGGTCTAGGTAGGCTGTGTGGACCACCTTTCCCTCGTCTATAGCCTTGGTAACGGTCTCAAAGAAGTCCACCAGGTTTAGGAGCCATGATCTGCCCTTAAAGCCAAACTGGGTAGGGTCCAGTGTTTAGAGATTTCCAATGTCTCTTAAGAGATGCATGATGATGCGCTCCATAGCTTTACAGACCAAGCTAGTCAAGCTTATAGGGCGATAGTTCCCGGGGTCCGTTGTGGCTCCACCTTTGCGGAGCGGAATAACCATTGCTGTGCACCACTCTGTGGGCATGTAACCTGTGGAGAGGCTGAGTTTAAACAGTGTGTTTAGGTGAAGGGTTAGTTCATCTTTGACCTCGTGTAGGATGCAGCCTGGGACACCGTCCGGTCCCATTGATGCTGTGTTTTTGGCTTTGCAGAGGGCTGTTTTAACCAGTCTGTGATTTCGGGGGCACTACATTGTTCTGGTATAGTTATGGGCCCCTTTTGGGGGTGTGGGGGGGTGAAGTTTGCACTAAACCAGTCTGCCAGGATGTTGGCTATATCGGTCGGTTCAGTGTATTTTGTGCCATTCTGCACCAACTCCGAGCAGATCTGAGAATTGCCACTTAGATTCTTGACAAAGCTAAAGAATGCCTTGTCGTAATCTTTGGAGTCCATGGCAATTTTTCTTTCAAAGCTAGCCTTGGATGATTTTATGAGGGGAACGTAGTTTCTTGCTGATACTGATCAGGGATGTCTTCCCTTCTTGGGATTTTACTCTTTTCTGTACTAGTTTCCTCCTCCTATTGTATAGCTCATTTATAAGCAGGGGTCCACCAGACTGGTTTCCTTTTCTTGGAAGAGTGAGTCTTGGTTTTGTTTGGGATAGCACAATCCATGCATTCTTGTAGGTACCCATAGAGCGCATTAGTAAAGGATTTTGCAGCTTGGACAGCGTTATCCTTTAGCATGGGGGCTTTGAAACTTCCCATCTCGGTCTTAAGTAACGTGAAGTTTGCTTTTGAAAAGTTTTTCATGGTTGTTTCTTTGACCGGGGCTGGTGGCGGAATGTGGATATCCAGAGTGATTAGTTTATGGTCAGATCTAACCAGCGAGGGGTTGACCTCCGGTGTGGAACACCAGTCACCCATGTTGGTGATGACCAGGTCCAATATGTTGTCACCTCAGGTGGGGGTGTTGACCAGTTGATCCAGGGCATTTGGGTTTATAAATTCTACGAAATGTTGGACAAGGGAGTTTGCGTGCTTGAGTAGTTCTCCCAGTTAATATTTGGGTAATTGAAATCACCCAATATCAGGATGTTTGATAGGACCTTTTTGTTTCCCAGTGTTTCCAGGAATGCGGACTGGGGGTCCTAGGACATGGTGGGTGGTCTGTAGCTATCTATAATTTGAATAGACGTTTTGCCCATTGTTAGTTGCACATGGATAATCTCTGAAGCATTGTGCTGTGCCACTAACCTGGAGGTGTGGGTATCCTTGATGAATATGGATACTCCCCCACCTTTTGTATTTTGGTCCGGGTTTTGTTGCTGAACTGTATGGTGTGAGTTGTAGCCTGGTAGTGCTGGGGTGCTCTCTGGAACCTTTAACCAGATTTCTGTTACTGCACATATATCGATTTTCTCCATACTGAGGAGTGCCTTGAGTGCATGCATTTTGAGGTTTAGACTTCTGGCACTGAGTAGCGTTACCCTCAGTTTTTTGTTACTTGTGCTATTTATGGCAGTGGGTTTGTCTTGAGCCTTGCCTAAAATAGGCACTATGGGGGTGGCAAGAGCCTTGGCCAGTATTCAAAAGCCTGAGGGTGACAGTTGTAAGCTGTCTCTAGCGAAGCAGCGTGGCTTGTCGAGCATGTCATCCCAGGCTGACAGACACTGGATCAGATCATAGTCTCAAGTTACAGGTAGATGAATCTACACATAAGTTAAGAAATATGATTAGAATTTATTAAATTTTAACAATAATGATACTACTAGTATACAAACAATGTCAACTGGCAGAGTATAAAATGTGACCCTGAATCAGATGGAGTACGATGTTTTATAAGAAACCCTACAGGATAATGTCGACTCCACCACAAAATTAATATACAACTGTGCACTTGGTACAGCCAAAGCTTTAGTGGCAAAATACAGAAAAAGAAATAATTTATAATAAGCTCAATACTACAAGAAATTAACATAACTAACAGAATAATCAATGGTTTGTCTGAATAAACAAGCGAAGTCTAAACATGAAATTAAGCTAGCCAACACAAAGAACAGAAAATGCTTTTTATGATTATATTAACTCAATTAAGAAAACGGACATAACTGTCACTGCAGAAAAATTGCTACTCACAAAGACCGCAAATGAATTCAGCAAATAATATGTGACACTTGGAGATAGAAATTCTAGCAGACTAGACCAATTATCAACATTATCCTGTCTTACTGTGACTGCACCTTAGTCCGGATAAATGAATGGCTGGTTAATAAATAAAAAAAAAATAATACAAAATAGCATTTATAGGTAACAAAATCGGCTAGAATAACAGGATTTGTCTTCGTATGCATTCTTCTAAAGAAAATGAAGTCAAACTCAAACATCTGTCATTATTTAGCCTACAGAAGGCAGAAGTGCTTTTCTACTCTGTTGTGTTTTGCTAGGGCTATAGCAGAATTTGATGGCTGGTCAATTAGGAGGCCAGTTAGAGACAGGGCAGATAAGAGGGAGTCTACTGTCATTTTAAAGAAAGCTACAGTGGATAAAAAAAAAGTCTACACACCCCTGTTAAAATGCCAGGTTTTTGTGATATGAAAAAAATGAGACCACAATAAATAATTTCAAAACTTTTCCCACCTTTAATGTGACCTAGAACCTGTACAATTCAATTGAAAAACTAATCTGTTAACAGAAAAAATGTAAAAAATAAAAAACTTAAGTGATTGCATAAGTGTGCACCACACCCTTAAACTAATACTTTGTTGAAGCACCTTTTGATTTAATTACAACATTCAGTCTTCTTGGGTAGGACTCTTATCAGCGTGGCACAGCCTGACTTGGCAATATTTGCCCAGTCTTCCTTGCAAAAGCGCTCCAAATCTGTCAGATTGCAAGGGCATCTCTTGTGCACAGCCCTCTTCAGGTCACCCCACAGATTTTCTATTAGATTTAGGTCTGGGCACTGGCTGGACCATTCCAAAACTTCAATTTTCTTCCGGTGTAGCCATTCTTTTGTTGATTTGGATGTATGCTTGGGGTCATTGTGCTGAAATGTGAAATTCCTCTTCGGCTTCCTAGCAGAGGCCTGAAGGTTTTGGGCCAAGTGACTGGGTATTTGGAACTGTTCATAATTCCCTTCACCTTGACTAAAGCCCTACTTCCAGCTGAAGAAAAGCAACCCCAAAGCATGATACTGCCACCACCATGCTTCACCATGTTCTTCTGGTGATGCAAAGTGTTTTTGCTCCAAATGTACCTTTTGGAATTGTGTCCAAAAAGCTCAACCTTGGTCTCATCAGACCATAACACATTTTACCACATGCTTTTGGGAGATTTGATGTATTGTTTTGCACATTTTAGCCAAGCCTGGATATTTATCTGTGAAAGAAAAGGCTTCCATCTTGCAATCCTACCCCATAGCCCAAACATATTGAGAACACTGGAGATTGTTGTCACATGTAGTAACACAATCAGTACTTTCCAGGAATTCCTGCAGCTTCTTCAGTATTGCTGTAGGTCTCTTGGCAGCCTCCCTGACCAGTTTTCTTTCGTCTTGTCTTTTCAATCTGGAGGGACGTCCAGTTCTTTGCAACGTCACTGTTGTCCTATATTTTCTCCACGTTTTGATGACCGTCTTCATTGTGTTCCATGGTACATCCAATGCTATGGAAATTTTTTGTACTCTTCTCCTAACCGACACCTTTCAACAAAGAAATACCTTTGATGCTTTGTAAGCTCTCTGTGAACCATGGCTTTTGCTGTAGCAGGCAACTGAGTAAATGTGAGGAAAATCCTATTAGGACAGCTAAACTTTATTTGGGGTTAATCAGTCTCGAATTGATGGCAGGTGTGTACCCAAGAAGACTAAATGCTGTAATTAAAGCAAAAGGTGCTTCAACAAAGTATTAGTTAAAGGGTGTGCACACTTATGCAATCAGCTTATTGTACTTCAGTAATTTTTTTTAATATCTTTTCCCCCCAACAGATTTTTCAATTGAACTGTACATGTTGTAGTCACATTAAAGGTGGAAAAAGTTTTGAAATGATTTATTGTCGTCTCATTTTTTAATATCAGTAAAACCTGGCATTTTAACAGGAGTGTGTACACTTTTTATATCCACTGTACAAGCCCAGAAATAACACATTAGTGCACTTAAAGCATTACAGAAGGTAAACAAAACATTTCCATGGGACCCAACACTGTAAGAGGCATCTTAACAGTACTATATTAGATGATTTGACATCTACATTAAATTTACTATTCAATAGTACATCTCTCAAAGCAGATACCTAGAAATATTATAATTACACCCATTTTCAACAAAGAAATCACAGTAACATCAATAAATACAGACCAGTAAACCTATCAATCTTGAGAAAATGCTTTGAGAGATGTACTACTGACCTAATGTAAATGTGTTGATTTATACCAACACAGTTTTATAAAGGGTTTAAATACATTCAAATCAATCTGGTGGGTTTCTGCAATCAAAAACTCTTACATTACATGAAGGATTATACTGCAGTGCTATATTTTTGGATTTAGCAAAAGCACTTGACTCTCTTCCCCATGGAATAATTCATAGATTATGAATTTTAACCATGAGTACTCAATTATATGGATAATAAGATGGCTTAATGGTAAAAAATCAAGCAGCTGTCATTCGAGGTGGTCTCGGAAAAAAGAAATTTACTAATCAAGTATCATGTTTTGTGACCAATATTCACTTTGTTTTTCACACTTCCAAAAATAAATTACATATACTTAAATATGCCAACAATAGTGGCTTCATTTTTGTTAGACAATGATTTACAAAATAATTACTGAAATAAACTCACTGGGCATTACAAATGGGTATTAGCTTCAGTCCTGAATAAAGTAAGTCATGCATTTCTCAAAGTACATCTAAAACACTTCGTTATACAGTTATGCAGTACAAGGACTTAAGAATAACAATGAACATGTACATTCAATTATCGTATTAAGAAATCACTATTACAGGTGACAGTTTAGCAGGTGACAGTTTAGCAAGACAATCAGAAGATCTAAACTGGAGTACTATAATTCGGTTTACATACAACTAACCAATCTGAATTATGACAAAATGTAAGCTTTTAAAAATTGTAGTCAGTACATCATAAATATTAAATTGGGGAAAGTTAATTTTGGTATACAAGACCACAAGAAATGAAGAACCTGGACTGCATTTTAATTTGGATATTTATCGCACTTGTTTATGCCTGTTATGTACTGGCAGTACCAATGATTATAAATCAGAACTGGATGACTGAATACAGAATATTTAAATACAAACTTTTCCATTATTATGTTATAGGCTACTTATGTTTACAAAAATTTAAACAGTCTAAAACTTTTCAAAAAGAACCTAACAGTTCCATTTGAAACAACTATATTAAGAACTCAATGTTCCTAGAAGGCATTTCGGCTCACCTTCTGTGAACATGAACATACAAACTTACTAAACAAAAGCCATAGAAAATTGGACCAATGGATATTAAAAAAAACAGCAAAAACCAAATGTAGACCCCCAAAATTGCAAGGGATACGGGATATAGTCCTGTGGAAGCACAAAGTTAATTGTTTTCATCTATTACCCATAGCAGTCCAACAAAATTCATGTTTTTCCTATAAAATCAATTATTCTCCTTGCTAAGCTATTAATCCCATAAAAATCAGACTTCAAATTCATTTTCCCCAACACATTTAAAAGGCAACTGAGCTATATGTTCAAGTATAAACACTACGAAATGCAAGAGGAACATAACTAACCATTTTATTCTCTTTCTAGTTGTGCTAAACCTTATTTTATAATGCTTTTCATGAGCAAAAACTTCCAGAACGCAATAAAACATTAATTCCTTGGTACTTTCTAGAAATATACCCATTGCTATAGACTGTGACATGGTAATAAAGTAGGCCAGTTTTCTATCACACTACCTACCTCACTTAAAAAAAAGCTCACAATACATCTGTTAAAATCAACCACAAATAAAAAAAACAGGCTAAATTAGGTCAGTGCTCACATAGTTATAAATAAATTCTTACCTTTTCTTTCTTCCTTTCTTTCCTTAGAAGCTCTCGCAATTTTTTAGCTTTATGTATTCGTTCACGGTCTGAAACAGGTTGGCTCTTCTTTGGGGCAGTAGAAGGTTCTGGGTCAGATGCAATGCTTTCTTGCCTTGCTCTTTCTTTTAGTGGGCAAGGCATAGTTTGCTGTGGAACATCCCCTGCTTTAACAAGACTGACTTGGGTAGCTGGATCTTTGCTCCCTAGTTTTTTGTATGGGGAAAACTTTGGCACCTGAGGAACAGGGGTTTGCAAATGAGGAAGACTAAGTTGTTGCCCAACAGAAGGTTGTCCATTAGAAGGTGAGAGAGAAATTTCTTCAGGGACAATGCTGTCAGATTGGGGTAAACTGTCCACAAGAGGAGCATTACCACTAACAGGCAACACTGCACGTCTTTGTGGGGATTTAGGGGTTGCAGTCCTAGAAGGTTGAGCAGAAGGAATCGAGGGACGAGGTTTAGCCAGATTTGGAAGAGCTGAAAAGCGCTTTCTTCTCTGAAGAGCAGATGCAGATAATCTGCTAGATTCTGAAGATTCAGCACCATCTTTAGGTCCAGGATTACTAAAAAAAAAATGTAATGGTCATCAGAATTAGGTCCAGTCAACACACAGCTCTAAATATTTACTAATTACTTTTGACATATTAACTAAACAATTAAAAACCGTCTCAAGAACAGGTCTCAACGCTACCATTAAGGTTACCAAAGTTTCCCCAAAACCAAAAGCACCCTTCAGATGAAGACCATAATTATGAACACTGGGCACAGCCAGGATTTTTGCTGCCCCATGCCAGCTTCCAAACTGTAGCCCCTATACTTTATAAATGTAGTTACAACTTATCTGCAAACATTACTTCTAAACACTATATCTCATTTCACTACTGCAAAAGTAAACACTCCTGAAATATCTGGCTTTGGGGGGGGGGGGGGGGACTAAGCTTTTGAATAAAAGTCAATTAACAAAATATTAATCAAAGTATGATAAATGCCAATTAAAACAATTCTAACATCTCATTCTACAAAACACTCTCCCACAACTGTGATCCACACAGCATAAATGCCAATAAAAATAATTGCAGAAGCTAAACAAAACTTTCAAAAGTTAACTACACAATGTGGTGACATCTTGCAGTGCTTCACATGGCCTGAAGACTCGGCTTCACTTATCAAGGCCAAGTTTTTATTTTTTACATTTTTTTAATAGATTTCTGTATCCCTGAAAATAGTCTGTGTGGATAAGTATTCTACCACGGTTAACAAATATAATATATACAATGATATATGGGACAGAAATTTAAATTTGCCTCAAGTAAAAAAAATAAATAAATAGACAGTCGGCAGGTGTGCATGACAGCACAAACCAAGTGTTGAGGAATATGCCCTTTTCCCAGTATTTTGCAATCACAAAGCTAGAATTATAATTTAGTGGGGGCCACAGAGAACTTGGCTTCTTCCTTCAAAAGTGACGTTTTCCTCTTTTAGTTTTACTTTTGCATGCGCCAAGGTTATTGCTTTACACCTGCACAATAGTGCTCAAGTTCCTGTAGTTAACACTTGAGTCTGTTGACAATTTAATAAGCTTGCTTACATTTTAAACATACCACACACACAGTTAAAACAACTCATTGAAGGACAGTTCAAAAACTGACTTTTGTCAGTAATGCACAATAGGCAATAGCAGAAGAACTTAAGAGTGAAGTGGTTCATTAAGAATGAAAAATGCTCAGGTTGAAAGAGCTGCTGTGGTTCAGCCTAATGATCATGAGAACAGCAAAAAGATGCTCCAACTTGACATTAAAGATGTGTGCTCTGTTGATAGGAATAATTAAGGCCAAAGACAAAATATTTTAGATGATAAACTACGTTAATGACTCTGAAACTAAACATGTCCCCATGATGCCCATAAGGCAAACATCAATGAGATCCGATAAAACACTTGAAATGTTTCAACAGATGGTATCACTGGAGGGCAGAGTACAGAAAATAAGACCACTTGGTGTGCTTGAAACTGGAAAAAAAAAGTTTCTTGGACTTCTGCTTACACTCACACTCTCACAGAGACAGACAGACGCAAAGGTACTCTCGCATGCACAAACACAGATGCAGACATGCACTATGATTGGTATGGTCCTGACAGCTAAGAAGGATTTCTCAATGGCCAGGCTAATGTCACCTTGCGCATCTCCACATAACTAGTATATAACCAGCAGTCATCCACACCTTTGCTGCTTCTTTCTTGCTAATCAAACAAAAGCAGCCAAGAGTTATGGCACACTGGTTATGTGGTTGGTCCTTAACTTATCAATATGAATTCAAATCCCACCTCTGTATACATGACCTGTACAAATTTGTTGCTGTCCACATATATGCTGATGATGTGAGGTCATATGGTAAGCTCTTCAAAACATATTTCTGGTCGTTTCCGATAAGATTCCAGGCCTTTAAAAATTACAAGCTTCTTGCTGGTGAGAAAAGTAGTCTGTGTCTGCATGTTGCTTTAACCGACAAAGCTGCTTTCTGTTTTACTTGTTCCATTTTTTTTCTGTTTTGAGAAATCTTTAGCCTGGTGTTTTTGTTCTGTATGGCACATAGACACTTATTACCCAGGATGCACATTTCACATGCTTTTTTCCCCACTGGTTATTTGGTTTATTGAGAGATACTTGAACACAGAGAGTGCACCTGTGGCCTTGTCTTTTTTCAGAAGACTCAAGGCTTGCAAAAACCACAAGCACTGTTGGTGACTCCCTGATTGTTTTTCCATCCACAGTTCCATTCCTTGATCTGCTTTTTAAAACTTGGTGATTTTTAGCACTGCTCAGCCTTACTGTAAAAAGAGCTTTGTAAGCTTCTCCCTTTCTACACCGTCATTGAAATCTTTATTTACTTAATTTCCTTGTGCTCATTTTGAGAGAGTGCATTTTGCCTCTCATTGTCTGTTCTACTGATGTACTGCCTCTGAATTCATTACCTAGCTAGCTGCTGGATGTAGAAGTGTACTTCTACTCTCTAGCAAACTTCTGCATTTTTACAATCAAGATGACAAAGGATTTTCCATCTAGTGGCGGTGGGTGGTAGCCTGGTCTGTATAGGCTTGGAAATGCACTAGAAATTCCTGCATATAGTTATTTTATTGGCTAGAGGCTTATTAAATCACCTTAATTTGTTTTTAGTGTCTTTACAAAATTCTGCACAACTTAGTGCATCATGGCTCATTTCTACAAAGGAAAGTACTTTTACTGAACAAACACACTTTTATAAGCTATTTAAAGTACACTGCTGTTATCCTGAATGACTTATGCATTCCCTATCCTTGTGCCCTTTCCTTAAGTTTAAGTCTGTTTGTGGTAGTATATTTCTTGGTAGCATATCACTTGGACACTCGACGTTTATATTAGAAGGATTGGGATTATTCATCTAGTGTATCTGTCTGGTAAATCTGAGTTGGGGGAGCACACAAAAGGGCGCTAAATGTAGTTGTTTTATTGGCCACAGGGTTCAATAGTCAGTTTTCTGCATTTCCAGTACTGATACAAATTCAGCACGTTTGCAAGGAGCTGCTCAATGTGCCACTGCCCTGAACAGATGCAAACATCTATAAAGCAAATTTTCCCTTTAGAACTGCCCATAAAACAGTACCCTGCAAAACAACAAATATAGAGCAAATATCTTGTGTGACCTCCGGTTAATATCCCACTGGACTGTCACCAATAATACAACATCCTCCACTTAAAACCCAGGTCAGTAATTAAGGATCCTCCAGCTTCACCACTGACTCCAGTGTGGAAGCGTCATGGAAAGATACCAGAGCACAGAGTATATAAGAGTAAAATTCCAAAATTTCCCTTAAGATCACAACAGGAATACACCCTATTTCCTGGGCCTAGACTATACACACCTCTGTCCACCCCAAATGTAATCCCTTATCATGCACTTCAGAGTAATGTGTTACAGTTTAAGACCTCTGACACACACACAAAATAAATTCAAATCTCACACAAACAACTATGGGAAGCCTGACAGATTTCCAGCTGTGTCCCCTACCCAATATAAATAGTAAATGTTGCCACCAGAGTCAGACAGGTCTACACGCCCTTCAAAGGGTTATCAATTATTTAAAATTAAATATCAGAATAAATGACAGCTATGACAAGAAGCAGCCAGACAATCCAGATGACCTGGGGGTTATCAAAAAGGTACAAACACACAATACCCTCTAAAGAACACACAGACTGTCCAGCCACAAAGTAATGAATAACATTTAATAAGGAAAATGATTACTGAAAATTGATTTACATTCTTGTAAACACCAGAATTCAATCACCAGAAATATAAAATTAAATATAGGATACAGGTCCATCTTAGAAAAACTATCTAAATAACTAAACTTTTCTAATCTAACTAGAGAATACTGTCCCTGATCTAATATAAAACATAACAGCATGGCAGGCTTACAGTTTTTGGCGAGGTATCCACTGCACAGCACTGTGACTCCAATTCTTAACTAACTGCCCTTCAACTGACTTTTGTCAGTCTCTTTTACAGTCCAGGCTAACAGTCTCAACGGTCTTATTTTAAAAATAAAAATCAGTTGTTTTGAAAATGTTCTTTTTCATGTCAATCATATGTTCAAATAATCACATAGCAAACTGGAACATTCCAGTGACATCACCTACTGATCAGCTGATTCTCCACAATTTGTACCTTAGAATCTCTCTGACAAACATGTGCAATCAGAAATGTATCAAAACACGGATTCTTTAAGCATTTTGTATAACAGAGAAATACTCAACATTTTAAAAAAACTTATTCACATTTTCACAATTAGACATGCTGACATACAAGTTAATCTGAGAATATACACAAAACTCCTGCCAGACATGCTAACACAGATTAGAGTCTACAGTTTCTTCACACCTTGCAGACTGACAACCTTAGAACAGCTAGTTGCACACTGAGTGACAATAAAGTTAAATTTGGTATTTTACTGCCTAGTCTGCCTCCAACCCCCTCACCCCCCCAAAAAAAGCACCCTTAATAGCCTTCTGTAAACTCCTGTATGCCACACCCTTGCAGCTAAACAAATCAGGGACCGGACAACATGGGAATGCAATTGCCTAATTTCTCTGCAGCTATCTTGGTGGACAGGGATATCCTGAGACAATGTAGCAATAGTGTCACGTTTACCAACAACCACTTAATCCTTAAAGTAACAGATATACTATGCAACAGAAGTACATACACAGTGTCACTGGAGCCTAAACTCTCGCATAAAAATCACCAGGTTATCAACACCACGCACAAAACACCACAAACAAACAGCACACAAAATGCACAGACCAACATATGCTGAGGCACTTTAATACAATCTTCAGAAACAAAAAAAGACCTCCTAGAACATCCATCAGCAAAGATTATCCACAGCAAACCCAAAAGCACTCAGCAAAAGCAACACCTAGAGCTCCAAAAGCAAGCAGACACTTAAAGACTCTAATCACAGAGGACTCCACTGTAAGATAGTGATGCCCCTCTAACCAGGCTGAACAAGGAGAGGATTACAGCTTATCTGGAACCACAATCCACTAAATTATTGGTGCACCCAAGTTACTCACCACAGGTACCAGTATGATTCCATCATAGCCAGTGTAAGTGTAAATGACAAGTCTTACCTCCCTAGACTACATGAAGAGAGACATTTTACATCTCAGAAAATTTTCTCAGGCTGGTAGGAGTCTAGCACTGAGCAGCACATGATCTTCACTACGAAAGATGCCACAATACCAACAAAAGAGGATTGACTTCAACAACTGGCTGAGTTGCTGGTGTCACTCTAAGCAGATCCAGTATTTGTCAGCATGGGAAGATATCAACAAAGCATGTTGCTTTGCCAAGGATGGTCTACACCAGTCTCCTCTAGGCTTTCAAATACTAGCTAAATGCTAAAATGGGTAAACCCGCAGACATAGCAAAATCAATAACACTAAACCTCAAGGTGTTACTGCTAAATTAAACACCAAAGAGCCTTACAAAAACAAACAAAAAAATTCCCCTTTAAGCTTTAGAGAATACAGACATCTGTTCAGTTACGGAGACATGGTTTAAAGTTGCAGACGGTACCCCAGCAGTGCAAGGTTTCAGTGCCTTCCACACTTTTAAACCAGCAGCTGTGGAGAAAGGGACTAAAAGGTGGAGATATTGCGAGATACATCAATAACAAGCATACCGCTGGTTGGTGACAGGATTATGCACTGGAGATTCTCCACGTGCACGTCACCACAGATAAAATTCCATACTCTATCCTAGCAAGGTACAGATCACCGTCTATACGTCCCATGAAACTCAAGAGCATACTTAACCCTACTGGAGACACTCACCATCCAACCTAACACCTTACTTATGGGGGACTATTAAATTACAACTCTGTAGACTGGGTATCTTATATGGTCCCAAATAGTACAGTTTTGTACCTACCATAAATGTAGATGTCCGATAGGTATGCATCTGCAGTCCTTACATATGGGTTGTCCTGCCTCAGGCAGCCCTTCGGTCGGCCGGATTCCAAAGTCTGGGTCCGGCATCGGCTGATGTCGCCCTCTCCCTGACGTCATAGCGCCTGGGGTATAAAAGCGTCAGCCGGCGCCATCTTCCTCAGTTTTTCTTGCCCCAGATGCCAGGTGCCCTCTAAGGAAGGCTAAATTTGGAGAGATGCAAAAAATTTCAAACATACACAGTAATATAAAACAAATACACCATAATAGATAACCCCAGCTAGCTATAAGAGGGATAAGTACCCAGGAAATACCACAGAGGGGAAGGAGGGAGGGTAAACCTGACTGCAGATGCATACCTATCGGACATCTACATTTATGGTAGGTACAAAACTGTACTATGTCCTTCAAGGATGCATCTGCAGTCCTTACATATGGGTAGAATACCATAGCCAAGCTGGGGGTGGTAGGATCTAAGAAAGGGATGGTTTAGCTAAAATGCCCTGCAGGACTGCCGTAGCAAAGCCTGCTCTGGATCTGGACTATAAGGGTAAGTTGTAATGCTTGGAAAATGTATGCACGGAGCTCCATGTAGCAGCTTCTAAAATGTCCTTGGTAGCCACCCCTCTTAAGAAGGCTGTGGAGGTGGCTGTGGCTCTGGTGGAATGAGGTCTAATGTTAGCTGGCACAGTTTTGCTTTGAAAAGAGTAACAGAATCGAATGCAATTCCCTATCCATTTTGAAATTGTCTGTTTGGAAATTGCTTTTCCTTGTACACCAGCAGCATATGCTACAAATAGCTGGTCAGTTTTTCTGTAAGTCTTAGTTCTGACCAAGTAGTAGCGCAACTGTCTGTGAATGTCCAGGGTATGCAGAAGTTTCTCCCCTTTGTTTTGTGGATTTGGAAAGAAGGTAGGCAGGTGAATAGCTTGGTTCAGTGAGACCCTGGATAGCACCTTTGGCATGCATGAAGGATTGCTTCTCAGTGAGACTCTGTCCTGATGAAAAATAAGAAATGGTTGTACTGCCATGAGGGCCTGCAACTCAGATACTCTTCTTGCTGAGGTTATGGCCAGAAGGAAGGCAGTCTTCCAAGACAAGAACTGTAGTTCTGAAGATGCTGCTGGTTCAAAGGGAGGTAGAGTTAAGTTTTCCAACATGAAGTTAAGGTCCCATGTAGGCACTGGTGGTTTCCTTGGAGGATTGATGTTTTTAATTCCCCTTAGAAAATGCCTTAGGAGAGGATGAGAGAAGACAGGTGGATCAGTATTGTATTCTGCTGAAATTGCTTAAGCATGAATTTTTATGGAAGAGTAAGAAAGACCATTGTGGAGCATTTCTGCCAAGTATTCCAGGATATGTGCCAAGTTAATCACTGTCGCATCTAGGCCCTTTGTGGAGCTCCAAGGGCAAAATCTTTTCCATTTTGCTGAATATGCCTTTCTTGTGGAAGGTCGGCGAGCTTCCATGATGATGTCCTTCACTGTCTTGGATAGCTTATCCTGGTGAGGAGTCGAGGTATTCTCCAGGCTGCCAGCTGCAAGGTTTTCAGGCTGGAGTGCAGAGTTTTGTAATTGTGTTGTGTCAGAAGACGTGGCCATTGTGGTAGAGGCCACGGTTTCGTGCGTGACATGCTCCTTAACAGTGGGTACCAGTGCTGTCTGGGCCAGTCCGGAGCTATCAGAATTACTTTGGGCTGCTCTGTTCCTGATCTTCAGTAAGACCTTGATCAGTAATGGAAGAGGTGGGAATGCATACACTGTTAGAGTATTCCAGCTGAAAGAGAGGGCGTCCACTTTCCATGCTTGTGGGTGGTATGTCCTTGAGCAGAATTTCTTCAGCTGATGGTTGTGGTGGGAGGCAAAAAGATCTATGTCCGGCCTCCCCCATGATTGTGTTATCTGAAGGAAGAAGTCTGGGTGCAGCATCCATTCATGTGGATCCATGATATTTCTGCTTAGGCTGTCCGCCAGTATATTGTCTTTTCCTGGCACAAACTGGGATTGCAGCTCTATATTGATTTTTAGGGAAAGTTCCCAAAGATTCATTGCCAGCCTGCAAAGAGGGTAGGAATGGGTACCTCCTTGCTTGTTTATGTACCACATAACTGTGGTATTGTCTGTCCTTATTAGCAGGTGACCTTGATGCAGAAAATGTTTGAAGGCCTCGATTGCATGTATCGCCGCTAGCATTTCCTTTTGGTTTATGTGCATGCGCAATTCTTTCTGTGACCATAGTCCTTGAATGTATCTGCCCTCCATGTGTGCTCCCCCATCCATGGTCTGAAGCGTCCATTGTAATGGTTTGGCTGATTATTGGTTTGCTGAAGGGCAGACCCCTGTTTGACTGGCTTGCTTGAGCCCACCACAGAAATTCCTTTTGAAGGCATGGAATGAATGGTATCAAAGCTTCTAGGCTGTGACTGTGCTGACACCATAAACTCCTTAGGTACCATTGTAGTTTCCTCATATGTAGCCTTGCTTGTGGAATCAGAAGAATGCAAGATGCCATGTAACCCAGGGCCTGCAGGATTTTCCTTGCAGTCAGCTGAGTTTGTTTTGTCAGATTTTCGAAATAATCAGGTAGTTGTCTTTGTTTTTCTTCCGTGAGAAAAGCCATTTGGGTGGTTGTATCTAGTTTCGCACCCAGAAAAATTATCCTTTGGGATGGAACAAGTCTTGATTTGTGAATGTTGACTGTATATCCCAAAGCCTGAAGTAGGCGGATGGCATAATTCAAGTGTTTTACCAAAGTTTGTTGGCTGTTCGCTTGTATAAGGCAGTCTTCCAGATATGGGTATATTTGAATCCCCTGAAGTCTGCAGTGTGCAATTACTGATGCCAGGCATTTCGTGAATACTCTGGGCCCAGTAGATAAGCCAAAGGGCAATGCTGAGAATTGATAATGCTCTGAGCCTGCAAGAAATCTGAGGTGTCTTCTGCAACTTTGTCTGATAGGGACACGCAGGTATGCCTCCTTGAGGTCTAGAGTTACCAGCCAAGACCCCTTGCCCAGCATGGGAAGGAGTTGCTGTAGGGTCAGCATTTTGAATTTTGGCACAATGAGATAAGTATTCAGTGCGGACAAGTCGAGAATAGGCCTCCATTGTTTTTCTTTTCTTGGGACAAGGAATAGTCTGGAATAAAATCCTTGGCCTTGTTCTGCGAGAGGTACCTTTTCTATAGCTTTCATTTGCAATAGGTTGGAAATTTGTTTTAAAGCCTCTGCCCTTTGATTCGGTGGCAGGTTTGGCATGCCTTTTCTTTTTGGTAATGTATGAAAATGGAACCTGTATCTTTTGTCTATTATTTGCAGTGTCCATTTGTCCCTTGTAATACTGTGCCAATTTTTTGAGAATAAAGATAGCTTTCCGCCCAAAGGTGCTTCCAATTGAGCCCTGGTTGGCGGGGTCAAGGTAAAGTCATTGAGTCTGTCCTTGTGCAGCAGTTTTAGGTCCTGCACTACCTCTCTGGTTAGGAGGCTGCCACTGACGTCCTCTGTAGGAGCCTCTAGCTTGCCCTCTACCTCTGGCACGCCTGTTCTTGCCTCTTTGAAATCTCTCTGTCTGGAAAGGACCAATTCTTAGAGGGCCAATTTCTGCTGAATCTTGGTGGTTGGACCTGGAGAAAATCTTTGACTGTTTGTACAGATTTAGCCTTTTCCTCAAATTTCTTTAAGACCTCCTGAGCAGTGGCGCCAAATAACTTTTGCTTTTCCAGTGGCGCATCCAGAAGCTTTGCTTTAACATGATCTGGCAGAGTTTGTTCCTTCAGCCAAGCATGCCTACGTATGACTGCACCTGTCATTGCAGACCTACATGAAGCTTCCAATGCATCATAACCACACTGCAAGAAATGGTTGCTAACCTGTTGGGAGTTATGTACCAGATCCTGAAGTGACTTGCGATCTAGGGGTTCAGGTGAAGACAGTTTTTTATGCAATTCATCTAACAAATACTCTTGGTACTGTATGATATGGAACTGACAATTTAATGCCCTCATAGAAAGAGTGGAAGTAGTATACACTTTTTTACCCCATCTCTCTAAAGCCCTAGACTCCCTTTCAGAGGGGAGTGGATTTTTTGTAGTGGCAGATGCAACCCCTTTAGGGCCCTGGGAAATAGTTTCTGGGTCAGCAGAGTGGGCCTTGTAAAGGAAATGATGCGAGTCCGGGACCCTGTAGTACCTATCGGGTTTAACAGGAGCCTGAGGAAGGGAGTCAGGGGTAATGCTAGACTCAGAGTACACATCATCAATGACATTCAAAACAGGAGGAATAGCCAAAGGTCTATGCTGAGGTAAATGCAAAAAAGTCCTTAATCTCTTCCTGGAATCAGAGAATTCCTGGCCCTGCCATTTGAAATGCTCTCATATGGAGTGAAGGGTTTCCCCAAAGGACAGCTCTTCAGGAGGGGAGGCAGAGGGAATAGATTCCTCTGCATCAGAATCCTCGTAGGCCGTAAAGGCCTCCTCCTGGTAGTCTGAAAGAGCAGAGCCATCTGAGGCCTCATCAGAGGACTGGGGATCAGTGGGCTCAACCCTGGGCCTTTTGTCTAGAGGAGGTTGAGAGCCCCTAATTAAGGAAATAAGGTCCTCAGCTAAACTTAAAATCTGTGAACCTGTACTGGATCCCTGAGGAATAGCCTTGGGAGGCAGAGATTTTGGCTGTTTAGCAGCTTTAGCCCTTGTGAATGCCTTTATGGACAGGGATGCAGGAGGCCTGGCTGCTCCACGTGCTGGCGTAGTTTTGTCTAAGGAAATGGTGTCGGATGTTTCCGGAACACCGGTTTGAGGGAAATTCTATAACAGACTCAGAAGAGGCCTCCGGGGCCGAGGTTGTCGGTTGTGCAGTTTCGACGGTCGGAAGTACCAAGGACTCTGTTTCAGCCGAGACAGAGGCACTCGCGGTAGGCCTAGGCATGGTTTCAGCCAAAACCACAGTCCGCGTGTCGGTCCTTGTCCTTCCGTTTTTTGGCTAAATGAGAAGTCGGAGTCTCCGACGGCATATTGTAACAGTAACTAGCCCCAAAAAATTCCTCTGCAAACTCCGCCCGACGCCTAAGAGTGCGTCAGTTGAAGAAGGCACAGGCTGTACAGGCCGAGACGTCGTGGTCTGGGCCTAGGCAGGGGAGGCAGTAAGAATGGAAATCCTTATGAGGTATTTGTTTCCCACAAGTTAAGCAATTATTAACTTTAAGCGTTTGATCTGACATCGGCTGAGGCAAGAAAGAGCCCCAACGGGTACTTAGCTTTGAAGTCTTCGTAGCTGAAGTTACAGGAGCTGGCCGACCGGCACTTGCGAACTACTTCTGCTTCGGGCCACCGCCGCAAGAAAGACTGGGAAGATGGCGCCGGCTGACGCTTTTATACCCCAGGCGCTATGACGACGGGAGAGGCGACATCAGCCGCCGGACCCAGACTTTGGAATCCGGCCGACCGAAGGGCTGCCTGAGGCAGGACAACCCATATGTAAGGACTGCAGATGCATCCTTGTAGGACATCTGCTAGAACAGATATTCCTAGACTTAGTAAATACAAATGCCCTTAATCAATTACTGCACAGATCCACTAGAGGTACCAAAATACTGGACCTCATACTCACAAATTTGGAAGAATGCTACACCACCCACAATGTCACGTCCTTCCCTGTAAGATCGGACCATAATGCTGTCTCCTTCAAAATCAAACAACTCAATAACCCCTAGCAAACACATTAACAGTAACTACTGAAAGGCAGACTAACTTTTATAAAGCAAGAGTTTGTTAAAATTCAATGCTCCTCCACATCCAGAAAACATTGCAGACTATGCAGAATTCTTTAGAGAAACACTGTACAGCAGAGAAGCTGCTATACATACCAGAAGTAAGCCCAAAACTAATTCAAAAAAAAAAAAAAAAACCCACGACACTGGTGGTATCCCAAATTAAAACATGTTCTACAACAAAAGGAAATTAATTATGGCAAAAATCAGGAAGTACACCTTCCAGGCATTTAAGTCCAATAAATCCAATTTTTAGGTGACAACAGCCTCCCAAGGAAAAAAAAAACATAAGGCTTTCTTCAGCTATGTAAGAAATCAGAGGCAGCACTTAGTGTGCTGAACTGTTGGTAAATGGTGCCACAGTCACTGTGACAAACAATATAGCATATCTACTAGCTGACAAATTCAGTTCCAACTTTACCCCTCCCAAATACCCCAAGCCACCTGCCAAGAAATACCATCAAACATAACCCCTCCAACTATAAATGGAGTGTGTGTCCTGGCCGCAGTCACTAAGGCCAAGAAAAAGAAGTTATGTACCTACCATAACGTTCCATGTTAGTCGTCTTCATCTTGCCTTCTTTCTTGCTGGTTGGGATCGGAGCCGATCCTCGGCTCCGACTCTGCCATCTTCGATAGCTCAAGAGCCGTTTACTGGCTCGAGACTACCCCTTATCTCATAATGCCTAGCGATAGCTACCCAGATCTCGTCTGAAATAGCTAGCTCCAGACATAAGAGAATAAACCAGTCAAAAGAAATGGTTGACTTGTACATCTCATATTCTCTAAATCAACAGAGGAAAACAAAAAGAACACTCAGCCAGTGAAAAAGGAACTCTTCTCGGTCCACTAGGACAGGGGGACGGAGGGTGGGATGCAAGAAAGAAGGCGAGATGAAGACAACTTACATGGAACGTTATGGTAGGTACATAACTTCTTTATGTTAAGTTGTCTCTCTCGCCTTCATTCTTGCTGGTTGGGACAGCGTCCCTAGCACCTGACATCCTGGGTGGCTCAGTGGAACAGACTCTTCAGAACAGTGGAACCAAAGTCAGCTCTGCTCCGGGAGACCATATCCAGCTTGTAATGAGAAATAAAAGTATGAAGGTTTGCCCACGTGGCAGCTGCACAAATAGAATCCATGGGCAACCTAGACTGAAAGGCAATAGAGGTGACTAAGGCCCTAGTAGAATGACCTTTCGGTTTAAAAGGTAATTTTGTTCCTTAACTGCTAAATAAAGTAATAGTGTGGGACAACCATCTAGATAAGGTCACCTTGGAAACTGGGAGACCTTGTTTAAGGCATAAGAAAGGAATAATTGGTCTGACTTTCTTATTTCTTCAGTTCAGTGCAGGTAAAAATGCAATTGTCTATGATTTGGGAAGAACACAGGAAGATCTATAGACTGGTTTAAATTATTTTCTGAGCAGACTTTAGGAAGAAATGAAGGGTTAGTCCTCAGAGCAACTCTGGCCTTAGGAAACACCAGGTAGGGAGAACGAACACACAGTGCTTGAAGTTCTGAGACACGCCTAGCTGAAGTGATAGCTAAAAATTTCAAG